>NW_027448966.1:0-145361 GCF_030867145.1 Opisthocomus hoazin
TCACTGCTCGCACAGAGGCACAGAGAATGGGGCTGCTTGCTTGTCTTGGCCCCCTCAAACTTCAAACGTAGCTTTGGGGGTCCGTTGCAGGGGGCCTGCGGCAGCCCTGCTCCCAAAATGCGAACGTCTGCAGATAGCTGGCAGGCAGAAAGAGCTAGCCTGGAAAGCTGTTGCTCAGCCTCATCTGCCCATGGCACTGCTCGCACAGAGGCACAGAGACTGGGGCTGCTTGCTTGTCTTGCCCCCTCAAACTTCAAACGTAGCTTTGGGGGTCCGTGCAGGGGGCCTCCGGCAGCCCTGCTCCCAAAATGCGAACGTCTGCAGATAGCTGGCAGGCAGAAAGAGCTAGCCTGGAAAGCTGTTGCTCAGCCTCATCTGCCCATGGCACTGCTCGCACAGAGGCACAGAGACTGGGGCTGCTTGCTTGTCTTGCCCCCTCAAACTTCAAACGTAGCTTTGGGGGGTCTCGTGCAGGGGGCCGCGGCAGCCCTGCTCCCAAAATGCGAACGTCTGCAGATAGCTGGCAGGCAGAAAGAGCTAGCCTGGAAAGCTGTTGCTCAGCCTCATCTGCCCATGGCACTGCTTCGCACAGAGTGCACAGAGACATGGGGGCTGCTTGCTTGTCTTGCCCCCTCAAACTTCAAACGTAGCTCTGGGGGTCCGTTGCAGGGGGCCTCCGGCAGCCCTTGCTCCCAAAATGCGAACGTCTGCAGATAGCTGGCAGGCAGAAAGAGCTAGCCTGGAAAGCTGTTGCTCAGCCGTCATCTGCCCATGGCACTGCTCGCACAGAGGCACATGAGACTGGGGCTGCTTGCTTGTCTTGCCCCCTCAAACTTCAAACGTAGCTCTGGGGGTCCGTTGCAGGGGGCCTGCGGCAGCCCTGCTCCCAAAATGCGAACGTCTGCAGATAGCTGGCAGGCAGAAAGAGCTAGCCTGGAAAGCTGTTGCTCAGCCTCATCTGCCCATGGCACTGCTCGCACAGAGGCACAGAGACTGGGGCTGCTTGCTTGTCTTGCCCCCCTCAAACTTCAAACGTAGCTTCTGGGGGTGCGTGCAGGGGGCCTCGGCAGCCCTGCTCCCAAAATGCGAACGTCTGCAGATAGCTGGCAGGCAGAAAGAGCTAGCCTGGAAGCTGTTGCTCAGCCTCATCTGCCCATGGCACTGCTCGCACAGAGGCACAGAGACTGGGGCTGCTTGCTTGTCTTGCCCCTCAAACTTCAAACGTAGCTTGGGGATGTCGTGCAGGGGGCCTCCGGCAGCCCTGCTCCCAAAATGCGAACGTTCTGCAGATAGCTGCAAGGCAGAAAGAGCTAGCCTGGAAAGCTGTTGCTCAGCTCCTCATCTGCCCAATGGCACTTGCTCGCACAGAGGCACAGAGACTGGGCTGCTTGCTTGTCTTGCCCCCTCAAACTTCAAACGTAGCTTTGGGGGTCCGTGCAGGGGGCCTGCGGCAGCCCTGCTCCCCAAAATGCGAACGTCTGCAGATAGCTCACAGGCAGAAAGAGCTAGCCTGGAAAGCTGTTGCTCAGCCTCATCTGCCCATGGCACTGCTCGCACAGAGGCACAGAGACTGGGGCTGCTTGCTTGTCTTGCCCCCTCAAACTTCAAACGTAGCTTTGGGGGTCCGTGCAGGGGGCCTGCGGCAGCCCTGCTCCCAAAATGCGAACGTCTGCAGATAGCTGGCAGGCAGAAAGAGCTAGCCTGGAAAGCTGTTGCTCAGCCTCATCTGCCCATGGCACTGCTCGCACAGAGGCACAGAGACTGGGGCTGCTTGCTTGTCTTGCCCCCTCAAACTTCAAAACGTATCTCTGGGGGTCCGTGCAGGGGGCCTCCGGCAGCCCTGCTCCCAAAATGCGAACGTCTGCAGATAGCTGGCAGGCAGAAAGAGCTAGCCTGGAAAAGCTGTTGCTCAGCCTCATCTGCCCATGGCACTGCTCGCACAGAGGCACAGAGACTGGGGCTGCTTGCTTGTCTTGCCCCCTCAAACTTCAAACGTAGCTTTGGGGGTGCGTGCAGGGGGCCTCCGGCAGCCCTGCTCCCAAAATGCGAACGTCTGTCAGATAGCTGGCAGGCAGAAAGAGCTAGCCTGGAAAGCTGTTGCTCAGCCTCATCTGCCCATGGCACTGCTCGCACAGAGGCACAGAGACTGGGGCTGCTTGCTTGTCTTGCCCCCTCAAAATTCAAACGTAGCTTTGGGGTCCGTGCAGGGGGCCTGCGGCAGCCCTGCTCCCAAAATGCGAACGTTCTGCAGATAGCTCGCAGGCAGAAAGAGCTAGCCTGGAAAGCTGTTGCTCAGCCTCATCTGCCCATGGCACTGCTCGCACAGAGGCACAGAGACTGGGGCTGCTTGCTTGTCTTGCCCCCTCAAACTTCAAACGTAGCTTTGGGGGTCTGTGCAGGGGGCCTCCGGCAGCCCTGCTCTGAAAATGCGAACGTCTGCAGATAGCTCGCAGGCAGAAAGAGCTAGCCTGGAAAGCTGTTGCTCGGCCTCATCTGGCCATGGCACTGCTCGCACAGAGGCACAGAGAATGGGGCTGCTTGCTTGTCTTGCCCCCTCAAACTTCAAATGTAGCTCTGGGGGTCCGTGCAGGGGGCCTCCGGCAGCCCTGCTCCAAAATGCGAACGTCTGCAGATAGCTCGCAGGCAGAAAGAGCTAGCCTGGAAAGCTGTTGCTCAGCCTCATCTGCCCATGGCACTGCTCGCACAGAGGCACAGAGACTGGGGCTGCTTGCTTGTCTTGCCCCCTCAAACTTCAAACGTAGCTCTGGGGGTCCGTGCAGGGGGCCTCCGGCAGCCCTGCTGTGAAAATGCGAACTTCTGCAGATAGCTCGCAGGCAGAAAGCGCTAGCCTGGAAAGCTGTTGCTCGGCCTCATCTGCCCATGGCACTGCTCGCACAGAGGCACAGAGACTGGGGCTGCTTGCTTGTCTTGCCCCCTCAAACTTCAAACGTAGCTCTGGGGGTCCGTGCAGGGGGCCTGCGGCAGCCCTGCTCCCAAAATGCGAACGTCTGCAGATAGCTGGCAGGCAGAAAGAGCTAGCCTGGAAAGCTGTTGCTCAGCCTCATCTGCCCATGGCACTGCTCGCACAGAGGCACAGAGACTGGGGCTGCTTGCTTGTCTTGCCCCCTCAAACTTCAAACGTAGCTCTGGGGGTCCGTGCAGGGGGCCTCCGGCAGCCCTGCTCCCAAAAATGCGAACGTCTGCAGATAGCTCGCAGGCAGAAAGAGCTAGCCTGGAAAGCTGTTGCTCAGCCTCATCTGCCCATGGCACTGCTCGCACAGAGGCACAGAGACTGGGGCTGCTTGCTTGTCTTGCACCCTCAAACTTCAAACGTAGCTTTGGGGGTCCGTGCAGGGGCCTCCGGCAGCCCTGCTCCCAAAATGCGAACGTCTGCAGATAGCTTGCAGGCAGAAAGAGCTAGCCTGGAAAGCTGTTGCTCAGCCTCATCTGCCCATGGCACTGCTCGCACAAGAGGCACAGAGACTGGGGCTGCTTGCTTGTCTTGCCCCCTCAAACTTCAAACGTAGCTCTGGGGGTCCGTGCAGGGGGCCTCCGGCAGCCCTGCTCCCAAAATGCGAACGTCTGCAGATAGCTCGCAGGCAGAAAGAGCTAGCCTGGAAAGCTGTTGCTCAGCCTCATCTGCCCATGGCACTGCTCGCACAGAGGCACAGAGACTGGGGCTGCTTGCTTTGTCTTGCCCCCTCAAACTTCAAAACGTAGCTTTGGGGGTCCGTGCAGGTGGGCCTCTGGCAGCCCTGCTCCCAAAATGCGAACGTCTGCAGATAGCTCGCAGGCAGAAAGAGCTAGCCTGGAAAGCTGTTGCTCAGCCTCATCTGCCCATGGCACCTGCTCGCACAGAGGCACAGAGACTGGGGCTGCTTGCTTGTCTTGCCCCCTCAAACTTCAAACGTAGCTCTGGGGGTCCGTGCAGGGGGCCTCCGGCAGCCCTGCTCCCAAAATGCGAACGTCTGCAGATAGCTCGCAGGCAGAAAGAGCTAGCCTGGAAAGCTGTTGCTCAGCCTCATCTGCCCATGGCACTGCTCGCACAGAGGCACAGAGACTGGGGCTGCTTGCTTGTCTTGCCCCCTCAAACTTCAAACGTAGCTCTGGGGGTCCGTTGCAGGGGGCCTGCGGCAGCCCTGCTCTGAAAATGCGAACGTCTGCAGATAGCTCGCAGGCAGAAAGAGCTAGCCTGGAAAGCTGTTGCTCAGCCTCATCTGCCCATGGCACTGCTCGCACAGAGGCACAGAGAATGGGGCTGCTTGCTTGTCTTGCCCCCTCAAACTTCAAACGTAGCTTTGGGGGTCCGTGCAGGGGGCCTGCGGCAGCCCTGCTCCCAAAATGCGAACGTCTGCAGATAGCTGGCAGGCAGAAAGAGCTAGCCTGGAAAGCTGTTGCTCAGCCTCATCTGCCCATGGCACTGCTCGCACAGAGGCACAGAGACTGGGGCTGCTTGCTTGTCTTGCCCCCTCAAACTTCAAACGTAGCTCTGGGGGTCCGTTGCAGGGGGCCTCCGGCAGCCCTGCTGTGAAAATGCGAACTTCTGCAGATAGCTCGCAGGCAGAAAGCGCTAGCCTGGAAAGCTGTTGCTCGGCCTCATCTGCCCATGGCACTGCTCGCACAGAGGCACAGAGACTGGGGCTGCTTGCTTGTCTTGCCCCCTCAAACTTCAAACGTAGCTCTGGGGGTCCGTGCAGGGGGCCTGCGGCAGCCCTGCTCCCAAAATGCGAACGTCTGCAGATAGCTGGCAGGCAGAAAGAGCTAGCCTGGAAAGCTGTTGCTCAGCCTCATCTGCCCATGGCACTGCTCGCACAGAGGCACAGAGACTGGGGCTGCTTGCTTGTCTTGCCCCCCTCAAACTTCAAACGTAGCTCTGGGGGTCCGTGCAGGGGGCCTCCGGCAGCCCTGCTCCCAAAATGCGAACGTCTGCAGATAGCTGGCAGGCAGAAAGAGCTAGCCTGGAAAGCTGTTGCTCAGCCTCATCTGCCCATGGCACTGCTCGCACAGAGGCACAGAGACTGGGGCTGCTTGCTTGTCTTGCCCCCTCAAAATTCAAACGTAGCTTTGGGGGTCCGTGCAGGGGGCCTCCGGCAGCCCTGCTCCCAAAATGCGAACGTCTGCAGATAGCTCGCAGGCAGAAAGAGCTAGCCTGGAAAGCTGTTGCTCAGCCTCATCTGCCCATGGCACTGCTCGCACAGAGCACAGAGACTGGGGCTGCTTGCTTGTCTTGCCCCCTCAAACTTCAAACGTAGCTCTGGGGGTCCGTGCAGGGGGCCTCCGGCAGCCCTGCTCTGAAAATGCGAACGTCTGCAGATAGCTCGCAGGCAGAAGAGCTAGCCTGGAAAGCTGTTGCTCAGCCTCATCTGCCCATGGCACTGCTCGCACAGAGGCACAGAGACTGGGGCTGCTTGCTTGTCTTGCCCCCTCAAACTTCAAAGGTAGCTTTGGGGGTCCGTGCAGGGGGCCTGCGGCAGCCCTGCTCTGAAAATGCGAACGTCTGCAGATAGCTCGCAGGCAGAAAGAGCTAGCCTGGAAAGCTGTTGCTCAGCCTCATCTGCCCATGGCACTGCTCGCACAGAGGCACAGAGAATGGGGCTGCTTGCTTGTCTTGCCCCCTCAAACTTCAAACGTAGCTTTGGGGGTCCGTGCAGGGGGCCTGCGGCAGCCCTGCTCCCAAAATGCGAACGTCTGCAGATAGCTGGCAGGCAGAAAGAGCTAGCCTGGAAAGCTGTTGCTCAGCCTCATCTGCCCATGGCACTGCTCGCACAGAGGCACAGAGACTGGGGCTGCTTGCTTGTCTTGCCCCCTCAAACTTCAAACGTAGCTCTGGGGGTCCGTGCAGGGGGCCTCCGGCAGCCCTGCTCTGAAACTGCGAACGTCTGCAGATAGCTGGCAGGCAGAAAGAGCTAGCCTGGAAAGCTGTTGCTCAGCCTCATCTGCCCATGGCACTGCTCGCACAGAGGCACAGAGACTGGGGCTGCTTGCTTGTCTTGCCCCCTCAAACTTCAAACGTAGCTTTGGGGGTCCGTGCAGGGGGCCTCCGGCAGCCCTGCTCCCAAAATGCGAACGTCTGCAGATAGCTGGCAGGCAGAAAGAGCTAGCCTGGAAAGCTGTTGCTCAGCCTCATCTGCCCATGGCACTGCTCGCACAGAGGCACAGAGACTGGGGCTGCTTGCTTGTCTTGCCCCCTCAAACTTCAAACGTAGCTCTGGGGGTCCGTGCAGGGGGCCTGCGGCAGCCCTGCTCCCAAAATGCGAACGTCTGCAGATAGCTGGCAGGCAGAAAGAGCTAGCCTGGAAAGCTGTTGCTCAGCCTCATCTGCCCATGGCACTGCTCGCACAGAGGCACAGAGACTGGGGCTGCTTGCTTGTCTTGCCCCCTCAAACTTCAACGTAGCTCTGGGGGTCCGTGCAGGGGGCCTCCGGCAGCCCTGCTCCCAAAATGCGAACGTCTGCAGATAGCTCGCAGGCAGAAAGAGCTAGCCTGGAAAGCTGTTGCTCAGCCTCATCTGCCATGGCACTGCTCGCACAGAGGCACAGAGACTGGGGCTGCTTGCTTGTCTTGCCCCCTCAAACTTCAAAGGTAGCTTTGGGGGTCCGTGCAGGGGGCCTGCGGCAGCCCTGCTCTGAAAATGCGAACGTCTGCAGATAGCTGGCAGGCAGAAAGAGCTAGCCTGGAAAGCTGTTGCTCAGCCTCATCTGCCCATGGCACTGCTCGCACAGAGGCACAGAGAATGGGGCTGCTTGCTTGTCTTGCCCCCTCAAACTTCAAACGTAGCTTTGGGGGTCCGTGCAGGGGGCCTGCGGCAGCCCTGCTCCCAAAATGCGAACGTCTGCAGATAGCTGGCAGGCAGAAAGAGCTAGCCTGGAAAGCTGTTGCTCAGCCTCATCTGCCCATGGCACTGCTCGCACAGAGGCACAGAGACTGGGGCTGCTTGCTTGTCTTGCCCCCTCAAACTTCAAACGTAGCTCTGGGTGTCCGTGCAGGGGGCCTCCGGCAGCCCTGCTGTGAAAATGCGAACTTCTGCAGATAGCTCGCAGGCAGAAAGCGCTAGCCTGGAAAGCTGTTGCTCGGCCTCATCTGCCCATGGCACTGCTCGCACAGAGGCACAGAGACTGGGGCTGCTTGCTTGTCTTGCCCCTCAAACTTCAAACGTAGCTCTGGGGGTCCGTGCAGGGGGCCTGCGGCAGCCCTGCTCCCAAAATGCGAACGTCTGCAGATAGCTGGCAGGCAGAAAGAGCTAGCCTGGAAAGCTGTTGCTCAGCCTCATCTGCCCATGGCACTGCTCGCACAGAGGCACAGAGACTGGGGCTGCTTGCTTGTCTTGCCCCCTCAAACTTCAAACGTAGCTCTGGGGGTCCGTGCAGGGGGCCTCCGGCAGCCCTGCTCCCAAAATGCGAACGTCTGCAGATAGCTCGCAGGCAGAAAGAGCTAGCCTGGAAAGCTGTTGCTCAGCCTCATCTGCCCATGGCACTGCTCGCACAGAGGCACAGAGACTGGGGCTGCTTGCTTGTCTTGCCCCCTCAAACTTCAAACGTAGCTTTGGGGGTCCGTGCAGGGGGCCTCCGGCAGCCCTGCTCCCAAAATGCGAACGTCTGCAGATAGCTGGCAGGCAGAAAGAGCTAGCCTGGAAAGCTGTTGCTCAGCCTCATCTGCCCATGGCACTGCTCGCACAGAGGCACAGAGACTGGGGCTGCTTGCTTGTCTTGCCCCCTCAAACTTCAAACGTAGCTCTGGGGGTCCGTGCAGGGGGCCTGCGGCAGCCCTGCTCCCAAAATGCGAACGTCTGCAGATAGCTGGCAGGCAGAAAGAGCTAGCCTGGAAAGCTGTTGCTCAGCCTCATCTGCCCATGGCACTGCTCGCACAGAGGCACAGAGACTGGGGCTGCTTGCTTGTCTTGCCCCCTCAAACTTCAAACGTAGCTCTGGGGGTCCGTGCAGGGGGCCTCCGGCAGCCCTGCTCCCAAAATGCGAACGTCTGCAGATAGCTCGCAGGCAGAAAGAGCTAGCCTGGAAAGCTGTTGCTCAGCCTCATCTGCCCATGGCACTGCTCGCACAGAGGCACAGAGACTGGGGCTGCTTGCTTGTCTTGCCCCCTCAAACTTCAAACGTAGCTTTGGGGGTCCGTGCAGGGGGCCTCCGGCAGCCCTGCTCCCAAAATGCGAACGTCTGCAGATAGCTGGCAGGCAGAAAGAGCTAGCCTGGAAAGCTGTTGCTCAGCCTCATCTGCCCATGGCACTGCTCGCACAGAGGCACAGAGACTGGGGCTGCTTGCTTGTCTTGCCCCCTCAAACTTCAAACGTAGCTTTGGGGGTCCGTGCAGGGGGCCTGCGGCAGCCCTGCTCCCAAAATGCGAACGTCTGCAGATAGCTGGCAGGCAGAAAGAGCTAGCCTGGAAAGCTGTTGCTCAGCCTCATCTGCCCATGGCACTGCTCGCACAGAGGCACAGAGACTGGGGCTGCTTGCTTGTCTTGCCCCCTCAAACTTCAAACGTAGCTCTGGGGGTCCGTGCAGGGGGCCTCCGGCAGCCCTGCTCCCAAAATGCGAACGTCTGCAGATAGCTGGCAGGCAGAAAGAGCTAGCCTGGAAAGCTGTTGCTCAGCCTCATCTGCCCATGGCACTGCTCGCACAGAGGCACAGAGACTGGGGCTGCTTGCTTGTCTTGCCCCCTCAAACTTCAAACGTAGCTTTGGGGGTGCGTGCAGGGGGCCTCCGGCAGCCCTGCTCCCAAAATGCGAACGTCTGCAGATAGCTGGCAGGCAGAAAGAGCTAGCCTGGAAAGCTGTTGCTCAGCCTCATCTGCCCATGGCACTGCTCGCACAGAGGCACAGAGACTGGGGCTGCTTGCTTGTCTTGCCCCCTCAAACTTCAAACGTAGCTTTGGGGGTCCGTGCAGGGGGCCTGCGGCAGCCCTGCTCCCAAAATGCGAACGTCTGCAGATAGCTCACAGGCAGAAAGAGCTAGCCTGGAAAGCTGTTGCTCAGCCTCATCTGCCCATGGCACTGCTCGCACAGAGGCACAGAGACTGGGGCTGCTTGCTTGTCTTGCCCCCTCAAACTTCAAACGTAGCTTTGGGGGTCTGTGCAGGGGGCCTCCGGCAGCCCTGCTCTGAAAATGCGAACGTCTGCAGATAGCTGGCAGGCAGAAAGAGCTAGCCTGGAAAGCTGTTGCTCGGCCTCATCTGGCCATGGCACTGCTCGCACAGAGGCACAGAGAATGGGGCTGATTGCTTGTCTTGCCCCCTCAAACTTCAAATGTAGCTCTGGGGGTCCGTGCAGGGGGCCTCCGGCAGCCCTGCTCTGAAAATGCGAACGTCTGCAGATAGCTCGCAGGCAGAAAGAGCTAGCCTGGAAAGCTGTTGCTCAGCCTCATCTGCCCATGGCACTGCTCGCACAGAGGCACAGAGACTGGGGCTGCTTGCTTGTCTTGCCCCCTCAAACTTCAAACGTAGCTCTGGGGGTCCGTGCAGGGGGCCTCCGGCAGCCCTGCTCTGAAAATGCGAACGTCTGCAGATAGCTCGCAGGCAGAAAGAGCTAGCCTGGAAAGCTGTTGCTCAGCCTCATCTGCCCATGGCACTGCTCGCACAGAGGCACAGAGACTGGGGCTGCTTGCTTGTCTTGCCCCCTCAAACTTCAAAGGTAGCTTTGGGGGTCCGTGCAGGGGGCCTGCGGCAGCCCTGCTCTGAAAATGCGAACGTCTGCAGATAGCTCGCAGGCAGAAAGAGCTAGCCTGGAAAGCTGTTGCTCAGCCTCATCTGCCCATGGCACTGCTCGCACAGAGGCACAGAGAATGGGGCTGCTTGCTTGTCTTGCCCCCTCAAACTTCAAACGTAGCTTTGGGGGTCCGTGCAGGGGGCCTGCGGCAGCCCTGCTCCCAAAATGCGAACGTCTGCAGATAGCTGGCAGGCAGAAAGAGCTAGCCTGGAAAGCTGTTGCTCAGCCTCATCTGCCCATGGCACTGCTCGCACAGAGGCACAGAGAATGGGGCTGATTGCTTGTCTTGCCCCCTCAAACTTCAAACGTAGCTCTGGGGGTCCGTGCAGGGGGCCTCCGGCAGCCCTGCTGTGAAAATGCGAACTTCTGCAGATAGCTCGCAGGCAGAAAGCGCTAGCCTGGAAAGCTGTTGCTCGGCCTCATCTGCCCATGGCACTGCTCGCACAGAGGCACAGAGACTGGGGCTGCTTGCTTGTCTTGCCCCCTCAAACTTCAAACGTAGCTCTGGGGGTCCGTGCAGGGGGCCTGCGGCAGCCCTGCTCCCAAAATGCGAACGTCTGCAGATAGCTGGCAGGCAGAAAGAGCTAGCCTGGAAAGCTGTTGCTCAGCCTCATCTGCCCATGGCACTGCTCGCACAGAGGCACAGAGACTGGGGCTGCTTGCTTGTCTTGCCCCCTCAAACTTCAAACGTAGCTCTGGGGGTCCGTGCAGGGGGCCTCCGGCAGCCCTGCTCCCAAAATGCGAACGTCTGCAGATAGCTCGCAGGCAGAAAGAGCTAGCCTGGAAAGCTGTTGCTCAGCCTCATCTGCCCATGGCACTGCTCGCACAGAGGCACAGAGACTGGGGCTGCTTGCTTGTCTTGCCCCCTCAAACTTCAAACGTAGCTTTGGGGGTCCGTGCAGGGGGCCTCCGGCAGCCCTGCTCCCAAAATGCGAACGTTTGCAGATAGCTGGCAGGCAGAAAGAGCTAGCCTGGAAAGCTGTTGCTCAGCCTCATCTGCCCATGGCACTGCTCGCACAGAGGCACAGAGACTGGGGCTGCTTGCTTGTCTTGCCCCCTCAAACTTCAAACGTAGCTTTGGGGGTCCGTGCAGGGGGCCTCCGGCAGCCCTGCTCTGAAAATGCGAACGTCTGCAGATAGCTGGCAGGCAGAAAGAGCTAGCCTGGAAAGCTGTTGCTCAGCCTCATCTGCCCATGGCACTGCTCGCACAGAGGCACAGAGACTGGGGCTGCTTGCTTGTCTTGCCCCCTCAAACTTCAAACGTAGCTCTGGGGGTCCGTGCAGGGGGCCTCCGGCAGCCCTGCTCCCAAAATGCGAACGTCTGCAGATAGCTGGCAGGCAGAAAGAGCTAGCCTGGAAAGCTGTTGCTCAGCCTCATCTGCCCATGGCACTGCTCGCACAAAGACACAGAGACTGGGGCTGCTTGCTTGTCTTGCCCCCTCAAACTTCAAACGTAGCTTTGGGGGTCCGTGCAGGGGGCCTCCGGCAGCCCTGCTCCCAAAATGCGAACGTCTGCAGATAGCTGGCAGGCAGAAAGAGCTAGCCTGGAAAGCTGTTGCTCAGCCTCATCTGCCCATGGCACTGCTCGCACAGAGGCACAGAGACTGGGGCTGCTTGCTTGTCTTGCCCCGTCAAACTTCAAACGTAGCTCTGGGGGTCCGTGCAGGGGGCCTCCGGCAGCCCTGCTCCCAAAATGCTAACGTCTGCAGATAGCTCGCAGGCAGAAAGAGCTAGCCTGGAAAGCTGTTGCTCAGCCTCATCTGCCCATGGCACTTCTGGCACAGAGGCACAGAGACTGGGGCTGCTTGCTTGTCTTGCCCCCTCAAACTTCAAACGTAGCTTTGGGGGTCCGTGCAGGGGGCCTCCGGCAGCCCTGCTCTGAAAATGCGAACGTCTGCAGATAGCTGGCAGGCAGAAAGAGCTAGCCTGGAAAGCTGTTGCTCAGCCTCATCTGCCCATGGCACTGCTCGCACAGAGGCACAGAGACTGGGGCTGCTTGCTTGTCTTGCCCCCTCAAACTTCAAACGTAGCTTTGGGGGTCCGTGCAGGGGGCCTCCGGCAGCCCTGCTCCCAAAATGCGAACGTCTGCAGATAGCTCGCAGGCAGAAAGAGCTAGCCTGGAAAGCTGTTGCTCAGCCTCATCTGCCCATGGCACTGCTCGCACAGAGGCACAGAGACTGGGGCTGCTTGCTTGTCTTGCCCCCTCAAACTTGAAACGTAGCTTTGGGGGTCCGTGCAGGGGGCCTCCGGCAGCCCTGCTCTGAAAATGCGAACGTCTGCAGATAGCTGGCAGGCAGAAAGAGCTAGCCTGGAAAGCTGTTGCTCAGCCTCATCTGCCCATGGCACTGCTCGCACAGAGGCACAGAGACTGGGGCTGCTTGCTTGTCTTGCCCCCTCAAACTTCAAACGTAGCTTTGGGGGTCCGTGCAGGGGGCCTGCGGCAGCCCTGCTCCCAAAATGCGAACGTCTGCAGATAGCTCGCAGGCAGAAAGAGCTAGCCTGGAAAGCTGTTGCTCAGCCTCATCTGCCCATGGCACTGCTCGCACAGAGGCACAGAGACTGGGGCTGCTTGCTTGTCTTGCCCCCTCAAACTTCAAACGTAGCTTTGGGGGTCCGTGCAGGGGGCCTCCGGCAGCCCTGCTCCCAAAATGCGAACGTCTGCAGATAGCTGGCAGGCAGAAAGAGCTAGCCTGGAAAGCTGTTGCTCAGCCTCATCTGCCCATGGCACTGCTCGCACAGAGGCACAGAGACTGGGGCTGCTTGCTTGTCTTGCCCCCTCAAACTTCAAACGTAGCTCTGGGGGTCCGTGCAGGGGGCCTCCGGCAGCCCTGCTGTGAAAATGCGAACGTCTGCAGATAGCTCGCAGGCAGAAAGCGCTAGCCTGGAAAGCTGTTGCTCGGCCTCATCTGCCCATGGCACTGCTCGCACAGAGGCACAGAGAATGGGGCTGCTTGCTTGTCTTGCCCTCTCAAACTTCAAACGTAGCTCTGGGGGTCCGTGCAGGGGGCCTCCGGCAGCCCTGCTCCCAAAATGCGAACGTCTGCAGATAGCTGGCAGGCAGAAAGAGCTAGCCTGGAAAGCTGTTGCTCAGCCTCATCTGCCCATGGCACTGCTCGCACAGAGGCACAGAGACTGGGGCTGCTTGCTTGTCTTGCCCCCTCAAACTTCAAACGTAGCTTTGGGGGTCCGTGCAGTGGGACTCGGGCAACCCTGCTCTCAAAATGCGAACGTCTGCAGATAGCTGGCAGGCAGAAAGAGCTAGCCTGGAAAGCTGTTGCTCAGCCTCATCTGCCCATGGCACTGCTCGCACAGAGGCACAGAGACTGGGGCTGCTTGCTTGTCTTGCCCCCTCAAACTTCAAACGTAGCTTTGGGGGTCCGTGCAGTGGGCCTCGGGCAACCCTGCTCTCATATTGCGAACGTCTGCAGATAGCTCGCAGGCAGAAAGAGCTAGCCTGGAAAGCTGTTGCTCAGCCTCATCTGCCCATGGCACTGCTCGCACAGAGGCACAGAGACTGGGGCTGCTTGCTTGTCTTGCCCCGTCAAACTTCAAACGTAGCTTTGGGGGTCCGTGCAGGGGGCCTCCGGCAGCCCTGCTCCCAAAATGCGAACGTCTGCAGATAGCTGGCAGGCAGAAAGAGCTAGCCTGGAAAGCTGTTGCTCAGCCTCATCTGCCCATGGCACTGCTCGCACAGAGGCACAGAGACTGGGGCTGCTTGCTTGTCTTGCCCCCTCAAACTTCAAACGTAGCTCTGGGGGTCCGTGCAGGGGGCCTCCGGCAGCCCTGCTCCCAAAATGCGAACGTCTGCAGATAACTCGCAGGCAGAAAGAGCTAGCCTGGAAAGCTGTTGCTCAGCCTCATCTGCCCATGGCACTGCTCGCACAGAGGCACAGAGACTGGGGCTGCTTGCTTGTCTTGCCCCCTCAAACTTCAAACGTAGCTCTGGGGGTCCGTGCAGGGGGCCTCCGGCAGCCCTGCTCCCAAAATGTGAACGTCTGCACATAGCTCGCAGGCAGAAAGAGCTAGCCTGGAAAGCTGTTGCTCAGCCTCATCTGCCCATGGCACTGCTCGCACAGAGGCACAGAGACTGGGGCTGCTTGCTTGTCTTGCCCCCTCAAACTTCAAACGTAGCTCTGGGGGTCCGTGCAGGGGGCCTCCGGCAGCCCTGCTCTGAAAATGCGAACGTCTGCAGATAGCTCGCAGGCAGAAAGAGCTAGCCTGGAAAGCTGTTGCTCAGCCTCATCTGCCCATGGCACTGCTCGCACAGAGGCACAGAGACTGGGGCTGCTTGCTTGTCTTGCCCCCTCAAACTTCAAAGGTAGCTTTGGGGGTCCATGCAGGGGGCCTGCGGCGGGCCTGCGACAGCCCTGCTCCCAAAATGCGAACGTCTGCAGATAGCTGGCAGGCAGAAAGAGCTAGCCTGGAAAGCTGTTGCTCAGCCTCATCTGCCCATGGCACTGCTCGCACAGAGGCACAGAGAATGGGGCTGCTTGCTTGTCTTGCCCCCTCAAACTTCAAACGTAGCTTTGGGGGTCCGTGCAGGGGGCCTGCGGCAGCCCTGCTCCCAAAATGCGAACGTCTGCAGATAGCTGGCAGGCAGAAAGAGCTAGCCTGGAAAGCTGTTGCTCAGCCTCATCTGCCCATGGCACTGCTCGCACAGAGGCACAGAGACTGGGGCTGCTTGCTTGTCTTGCCCCCTCAAACTTCAAACGTAGCTCTGGGGGTCCGTGCAGGGGGCCTCCGGCAGCCCTGCTGTGAAAATGCGAACTTCTGCAGATAGCTCGCAGGCAGAAAGCGCTAGCCTGGAAAGCTGTTGCTCGGCCTCATCTGCCCATGGCACTGCTCGCACAGAGGCACAGAGACTGGGGCTGCTTGCATGTCTTGCCCCCTCAAACTTCAAACGTAGCTTTGGGGGTCCGTGCAGGGGGCCTGCGGCAGCCCTGCTCTGAAAATGCGAACGTCTGCAGATAGCTGGCAGGCAGAAAGAGCTAGCCTGGAAAGCTGTTGCTCAGCCTCATCTGCCCATGGCACTGCTCGCACACAGGCACAGAGACTGGGGCTGCTTGCTTGTCTTGCCCCCTCAAACTTCAAACGTAGCTCTGGGGGTCCGTGCAGGGGGCCTCCGGCAGCCCTGCTCTGAAAATGCGAACGTCTGCAGATAGCTGGCAGGCAGAAAGAGCTAGCCTGGAAAGCTGTTGCTCAGCCTCATCTGCCCATGGCACTGCTCGCACAGAGGCACAGAGGCTGGGGCTGCTTGCTTGTCTTGCCCCCTCAAACTTCAAACGTAGCTTTGGGGGTCCGTGCAGGGGGCCTCCGGCAGCCCTGCTCCCAAAATGCGAACGTCTGCAGATAGCTGGCAGGCAGAAAGAGCTAGCCTGGAAAGCTGTTGCTCAGCCTCATCTGCCCATGGCACTGCTCGCACAGAGGCACAGAGACTGGGGCTGCTTGCTTGTCTTGCCCCCTCAAACTTCAAACGTAGCTCTGGGGATCCGTGCAGGGGGCCTCCGGCAGCCCTGCTCTGAAACTGCGAACGTCTGCAGATAGCTCGCAGGTAGAAAGCTCTAGCCTGGAAAGCTGTTGCTCGGCCTCATCTGGCCATGGCACTGCTCGCACAGAGGCACAGAGACTGGGGCTGCTTGCTTGTCTTGCCCCCTCAAACTTCAAACGTAGCTCTGGGGGTCCGTGCAGGGGGCCTCCGGCAGCCCTGCTCTGAAAATGCGAACGTCTGCAGATAGCTCGCAGGCAGAAAGAGCTAGCCTGGAAAGCTGTTGCTCAGCCTCATCTGCCCATGGCACTGCTCGCACAGAGGCACAGAGACTGGGGCTGCTTGCTTGTCTTGCCCCCTCAAACTTCAAACGTAGCTTTGGGGGTCCGTGCAGGGGGCCTCCGGCAGCCCTGCTCCCAAAATGCGAACGTCTGCAGATAGCTGGCAGGCAGAAAGAGCTAGCCTGGAAAGCTGTTGCTCAGCCTCATCTGCCCATGGCACTGCTCGCACAGAGGCACAGAGACTGGGGCTGCTTGCTTGTCTTGCCCCCTCAAACTTCAAACGTAGCTCTGGGGGTCCGTGCAGGGGGCCTCCGGCAGCCCTGCTCCCAAAATGCTAACGTCTGCAGATAGCTCGCAGGCAGAAAGAGCTAGCCTGGAAAGCTGTTGCTCAGCATCATCTGCCCATGGCACTTCTGGCACAGAGGCACAGAGACTGGGGCTGCTTGCTTGTCTTGCCCCCTCAAACTTCAAACGTAGCTTTGGGGGTCCGTGCAGGGGGCCTCCGGCAGCCCTGCTCCCAAAATGCGAACGTCTGCAGATAGCTGGCAGGCAGAAAGAGCTAGCCTGGAAAGCTGTTGCTCAGCCTCATCTGCCCATGGCACTGCTCGCACAGAGGCACAGAGACTGGGGCTGCTTGCTTGTCTTGCCCCCTCAAACTTCAAACGTAGCTTTGGGGGTCCGTGCAGGGGGCCTCCGGCAGCCCTGCTCCCAAAATGCGAACGTCTGCAGATAGCTCGCAGGCAGAAAGAGCTAGCCTGGAAAGCTGTTGCTCAGCCTCATCTGCCCATGGCACTGCTCGCACAGAGGCACAGAGGCTGGGGCTGCTTGCTTGTCTTGCCCCCTCAAACTTCAAACGTAGCTCTGGGGGTCCGTGCAGGGGGCCTCCGGTAGCCCTGCTCTGAAAATGCGAACGTCTGCAGATAGCTCGCAGGCAGAAAGCGCTAGCCTGGAAAGCTGTTGCTCGGCCTCATCTGGCCATGGCACTGCTCGCACAGAGGCACAGAGACTGGGGCTGCTTGCTTGTCTTGCCCCCTCAAACTTCAAACGTAGCTCTGGGGGTCCGTGCAGGGGGCCTCCGGCAGCCCTGCTCTGAAAATGCGAACGTCTGCAGATAGCTCGCAGGCAGAAAGAGCTAGCCTGGAAAGCTGTTGCTCAGCCTCATCTGCCCATGGCACTGCTCGCACAGAGGCACAGAGACTGGGGCTGCTTGCTTGTCTTGCCCCCTCAAACTTCAAACGTAGCTTTGGGGGTCCGTGCAGGGGGCCTGCGGCAGCCCTGCTCCCAAAATGCGAACGTCTGCAGATAGCTCGCAGGCAGAAAGAGCTAGCCTGGAAAGCTGTTGCTCAGCCTCATCTGCCCATGGCACTGCTCGCACAGAGGCACAGAGACTGGGGCTGCTTGCTTGTCTTGCCCCCTCAAACTTCAAACGTAGCTTTGGGGGTCCGTGCAGGGGGCCTCCGGCAGCCCTGCTCTGAAAATGCGAATGTCTGCAGATAGCTGGCAGGCAGAAAGAGCTAGCCTGGAAAGCTGTTGCTCAGCCTCATCTGCCCATGGCACTGCTCGCACAGAGGCACAGAGACTGGGGCTGCTTGCTTGTCTTGCCCCCTCAAACTTCAAAGGTATCTTTGGGGGTCCGTGCAGGGGGCCTCCGGCAGCCCTGCTCCCAAAATGTGAACGTCTGCAGATAGCTGGCAGGCAGAAAGAGCTAGCCTGGAAAGCTGTTGCTCAGCCTCATCTGCCCATGGAACTGCTCGCACAGAGGCACAGAGACTGGGGCTGCTTGCTTGTCTTGCCCCCTCAAACTTCAAACGTAGCTTTGGGGGTCCGTGCAGGGGGCCTCCGGCAGCCCTGCTCCCAAAATGCGAACGTCTGCAGATAGCTGGCAGGCAGAAAGAGCTAGCCTGGAAAGCTGTTGCTCAGCCTCATCTGCCCATGGCACTGCTCGCACCGAGGCACAGAGACTGGGGCTGCTTGCTTGTCTTGCCCCCTCAAACTTCAAACGTAGCTTTGGGGGTCCGTGCAGGGGGCCTCCGGCAGCCCTGCTCTGAAAATGCGAACGTCTGCAGATAGCTGGCAGGCAGAAAGAGCTAGCCTGGAAAGCTGTTGCTCAGCCTCATCTGCCCATGGCACTGCTCGCACAGAGGCACAGAGGCTGGGGCTGCTTGCTTGTCTTGCCCCCTCAAACTTCAAACGTAGCTTTGGGGGTCCGTGCAGGGGGCCTCCGGCAGCCCTGCTCCCAAAATGCGAACGTCTGCAGATAGCTGGCAGGCAGAAAGAGCTAGCCTGGAAAGCTGTTGCTCAGCCTCATCTGCCCATGGCACTGCTCGCACAGAGGCACAGAGACTGGGGCTGCTTGCTTGTCTTGCCCCCTCAAACTTCAAACGTAGCTTTGGGGGTCCGTGCAGGGGGCCTCCGGCAGCCCTGCTCCCAAAATGCGAACGTCTGCAGATAGCTCACAGGCAGAAAGAGCTAGCCTGGAAAGCTGTTGCTCAGCCTCATCTGCCCATGGCACGGCTCGCACAGAGGCACAGAGACTGGGGCTGCTTGCTTGTCTTGCCCCGTCAAACTTTAAATGTAGCTCTGGGTGTCCGTGCAGGGGGCCTCCGGCAGCCCTGCTCCCAAAATGCGAACGTCTGCAGATAGCTGGCAGGCAGAAAGAGCTAGCCTGGAAAGCTGTTGCTCAGCCTCATCTGCCCATGGCACTGCTCGCACAGAGGCACAGAGACTGGGGCTGCTTGCTTGTCTTGCCCCCTCAAACTTCAAACGTAGCTTTGGGGGTCCGTGCAGGGGGCCTCCGGCAGCCCTGCTCCCAAAATGCGAACGTCTGCAGATAGCTCGCAGGCAGAAAGAGCTAGCCTGGAAAGCTGTTGCTCAGCCTCATCTGCCCATGGCACTGCTCGCACAGAGGCACAGAGACTGGGGCTGCTTGCTTGTCTTGCCCCCTCAAACTTCAAACGTAGCTCTGGGGGTCCGTGCAGGGGGCCTCCAGCAGCCCTGCTCTGAAAATGCGAACGTCTGCAGATAGCTGGCAGGCAGAAAGAGCTAGCCTGGAAAGCTGTTGCTCAGCCTCATCTGCCCATGGCACTGCTCGCACAGAGGCACAGAGACTGGGGCTGCTTGCTTGTCTTGCCCCGTCAAACTTCAAACGTAGCTTTGGGGGTCCGTGCAGGGGGCCTCCGGCAGCCCTGCTCCCAAAATGCGAACGTCTGCAGATAGCTCGCAGGCAGAAAGAGATAGCCTGGAAAGCTGTTGCTCAGCCTCATCTGCCCATGGCACTGCTCGCACAGAGGCACAGAGACTGGGGCTGCTTGCTTGTCTTGCCCCCTCAAACTTCAAACGTAGCTTTGGGGGTCCGTGCAGGGGGCCTCCGGCAGCCCTGCTCCCAAAATGCGAACGTCTGCAGATAGCTCACAGGCAGAAAGAGCTAGCCTGGAAAGCTGTTGCTCAGCCTCATCTGCCCATGGCACTGCTCGCACAGAGGCACAGAGACTGGGGCTGCTTGCTTGTCTTGCCCCCTCAAACTTCAAACGTAGCTCTGGGTGTCCGTGCAGGGGGCCTCCGGCAGCCCTGCTCCCAAAATGCGAACGTCTGCAGATAGCTGGCAGGCAGAAAGAGCTAGCCTGGAAAGCTGTTGCTCAGCCTCATCTGCCCATGGCACTGCTCGCACAGAGGCACAGAGACTGGGGCTGCTTGCTTGTCTTGCCCCCTCAAACTTCAAACGTAGCTTTGGGGGTCCGTGCAGGGGGCCTCCGGCAGCCCTGCTCCCAAAATGCGAACGTCTGCAGATAGCTGGCAGGCAGAAAGAGCTAGCCTGGAAAGCTGTTGCTCAGCCTCATCTGCCCATGGCACTGCTCGCACAGAGGCACAGAGACTGGGGCTGCTTGCTTGTCTTGCCCCCTCAAACTTCAAACGTAGCTTTGGGGGTCCGTGCAGGGGGCCTCCGGCAGCCCTGCTCCCAAAATGTGAACGTCTGCAGATAGCTGGCAGGCAGAAAGAGCTAGCCTGGAAAGCTGTTGCTCAGCCTCATCTGCCCATGGCACTGCTCGCACAGAGGCACAGAGACTGGGGCTGCTTGCTTGTCTTGCCCCCTCAAACTTGAAACGTAGCTTTGGGGGTCCGTGCAGGGGGCCTGCGGCAGCCCTGCTCCCAAAATGCGAACGTCTGCAGATAGCTGGCAGGCAGAAAGAGCTAGCCTGGAAAGCTGTTGCTCAGCCTCATCTGCCCATGGCACTGCTCGCACAGAGGCACAGAGACTGGGGCTGCTTGCTTGTCTTGCCCCCTCAAACTTCAAACGTAGCTCTGGGGGTCCGTGCAGGGGGCCTCCGGCAGCCCTGCTCTGAAAATGCGAACGTCTGCAGATAGCTGGCAGGCAGAAAGAGCTAGCCTGGAAAGCTGTTGCTCAGCCTCATCTGCCCATGGCACTGCTCGCACAGAGGCACAGAGACTGGGGCTGCTTGCTTGTCTTGCCCCCTCAAACTTCAAACGTAGCTTTGGGGGTCCGTGCAGGGGGCCTCCGGCAGCCCTGCTCCCAAAATGCGAACGTCTGCAGATAGCTGGCAGGCAGAAAGAGCTAGCCTGGAAAGCTGTTGCTCAGCCTCATCTGCCCATGGCACTGCTCGCACAGAGGCACAGAGACTGGGGCTGCTTGCTTGTCTTGCCCCGTCAAACTTCAAACGTAGCTCTGGGGGTCCGTGCAGGGGGCCTCCGGCAGCCCTGCTCCCAAAATGCGAACGTCTGCAGATAGCTGGCAGGCAGAAAGAGCTAGCCTGGAAAGCTGTTGCTCAGCCTCATCTGCCCATGGCACTTCTGGCACAGAGGCACAGAGACTGGGGCTGCTTGCTTGTCTTGCCCCCTCAAACTTCAAACGTAGCTTTGGGGGTCC
This sequence comes from Opisthocomus hoazin, assembly GCF_030867145.1. NCBI lineage: Eukaryota > Metazoa > Chordata > Aves > Opisthocomiformes > Opisthocomidae > Opisthocomus > Opisthocomus hoazin. The sequence goes on from NW_027448966.1 coordinate 20,361, forward strand.
GTGCAGGGGGCCTCCGGCAGCCCTGCTCTGAAAATGCGAATGTCTGCAGATAGCTGGCAGGCAGAAAGAGCTAGCCTGGAAAGCTGTTGCTCAGCCTCATCTGCCCATGGCACTGCTCGCACAGAGGCACAGAGACTGGGGCTGCTTGCTTGTCTTGCCCCCTCAAACTTCAAACGTAGCTTTGGGGGTCCGTGCAGGGGGCCTCCGGCAGCCCTGCTCCCAAAATGCGAACGTCTGCAGATAGCTGGCAGGCAGAAAGAGCTAGCCTGGAAAGCTGTTGCTCAGCCTCATCTGCCCATGGCAAAGCTCGCACAGAGGCACAGAGACTGGGGTTGCTTGCTTGTCTTGCCCCCTCAAACTTCAAACGTAGCTTTGGGGGTCCGTGCAGGGGGCCTGCGGCAGCCCTGCTCTGAAAATGCGAACGTCTGCAGATAGCTGGCAGGCAGAAAGAGCTAGCCTGGAAAGCTGTTGCTCAGCCTCATCTGCCCATGGCACTGCTCGCACAGAGGCACAGAGACTGGGGCTGCTTGCTTGTCTTGCCCCCTCAAACTTCAAACGTAGCTTTGGGGGTCCATGCAGGGGGCCTCCGGCAGCCCTGCTCTGAAAATGCGAACGTCTGCAGATAGCTGGCAGGCAGAAAGAGCTAGCCTGGAAAGCTGTTGCTCAGCCTCATCTGCCCATGGCACTGCTCGCACAGAGGCACAGAGACTGGGGCTGCTTGCTTGTCTTGCCCCCTCAAACTTCAAACGTAGCTTTGGGGGTCCGTGCAGGGGGCCTCCGGCAGCCCTGCTCCCAAAATGCGAACGTCTGCAGATAGCTCGCAGGCAGAAAGAGATAGCCTGGAAAGCTGTTGCTCAGCCTCATCTGCCCATGGCACTGCTCGCACAGAGGCACAGAGACTGGGGCTGCTTGCTTGTCTTGCCCCCTCAAACTTCAAACGTAGCTTTGGGGGTCCGTGCAGGGGGCCTCCGGCAGCCCTGCTCCCAAAATGCGAACGTCTGCAGATAGCTCACAGGCAGAAAGAGCTAGCCTGGAAAGCTGTTGCTCAGCCTCATCTGCCCATGGCACTGCTCGCACAGAGGCACAGAGACTGGGGCTGCTTGCTTGTCTTGCCCCCTCAAACTTCAAACGTAGCTCTGGGGGTCCGTGCAGGGGGCCTCCGGCAGCCCTGCTCCCAAAATGCGAACGTCTGCAGATAGCTGGCAGGCAGAAAGAGCTAGCCTGGAAAGCTGTTGCTCAGCCTCATCTGCCCATGGCACTGCTCGCACAGAGGCACAGAGACTGGGGCTGCTTGCTTGTCTTGCCCCCTCAAACTTCAAACGTAGCTTTGGGGGTCCGTGCAGGGGGCCTCCGGCAGCCCTGCTCCCAAAATGCGAACGTCTGCAGATAGCTGGCAGGCAGAAAGAGCTAGCCTGGAAAGCTGTTGCTCAGCCTCATCTGCCCATGGCACTGCTCGCACAGAGGCACAGAGACTGGGGCTGCTTGCTTGTCTTGCCCCCTCAAACTTCAAACGTAGCTTTGGGGGTCCGTGCAGGGGGCCTCCGGCAGCCCTGCTCTGAAAATGCGAACGTCTGCAGATAGCTGGCAGGCAGAAAGAGCTAGCCTGGAAAGCTGTTGCTCAGCCTCATCTGCCCATGGCACTGCTCGCACAGAGGCACAGAGACTGGGGCTGCTTGCTTGTCTTGCCCCCTCAAACTTCAAACGTAGCTCTGGGGGTCCGTGCAGGGGGCCTCCGGCAGCCCTGCTCTGAAACTGCGAACGTCTGCAGATAGCTCGCAGGCAGAAAGCTCTAGCCTGGAAAGCTGTTGCTCGGCCTCATCTGGCCATGGCACTGCTCGCACAGAGGCACAGAGACTGGGGCTGCTTGCTTGTCTTGCCCCCTCAAACTTCAAACGTAGCTCTGGGGGTCCGTGCAGGGGGCCTCCGGCAGCCCTGCTCTGAAAATGCGAACGTCTGCAGATAGCTCGCAGGCAGAAAGAGCTAGCCTGGAAAGCTGTTGCTCAGCCTCATCTGCCCATGGCACTGCTCGCACAGAGGCACAGAGACTGGGGCTGCTTGCTTGTCTTGCCCCCTCAAACTTCAAACGTAGCTTTGGGGGTCCGTGCAGGGGGCCTGCGGCAGCCCTGCTCCCAAAATGCGAACGTCTGCAGATAGCTCGCAGGCAGAAAGAGCTAGCCTGGAAAGCTGTTGCTCAGCCTCATCTGCCCATGGTACTGCTCGCACAGAGGCACAGAGACTGGGGCTGCTTGCTTGTCTTGCCCCGTCAAACTTCAAACGTAGCTCTGGGGGTCCGTGCAGGGGGCCTCCGGCAGCCCTGCTCCCAAAATGCTAACGTCTGCAGATAGCTCGCAGGCAGAAAGAGCTAGCCTGGAAAGCTGTTGCTCAGCCTCATCTGCCCATGGCACTGCTCGCACAGAGGCACAGAGACTGGGGCTGCTTGCTTGTCTTGCCCCCTCAAACTTCAAACGTAGCTCTGGGGGTCCGTGCAGGGGGCCTCCGGCAGCCCTGCTCTGAAAATGCGAACGTCTGCAGATAGCTGGCAGGCAGAAAGAGCTAGCCTGGAAAGCTGTTGCTCAGCCTCATCTGCCCATGGCACTGCTCGCACAGAGGCACAGAGACTGGGGCTGCTTGCTTGTCTTGCCCCCTCAAACTTGAAACGTAGCTTTGGGGGTCCGTGCAGGGGGCCTGCGGCAGCCCTGCTCCCAAAATGCGAACGTCTGCAGATAGCTGGCAGGCAGAAAGAGCTAGCCTGGAAAGCTGTTGCTCAGCCTCATCTGCCCATGGCACTGCTCGCACAGAGGCACAGAGACTGGGGCTGCTTGCTTGTCTTGCCCCCTCAAACTTCAAACGTAGCTCTGGGGGTCCGTGCAGGGGGCCTCCGGCAGCCCTGCTCCCAAAATGCGAACGTCTGCAGATAGCTGGCAGGCAGAAAGAGCTAGCCTGGAAAGCTGTTGCTCAGCCTCATCTGCCCATGGCACTGCTCGCACAGAGGCACAGAGACTGGGGCTGCTTGCTTGTCTTGCCCCCTCAAACTTGAAACGTAGCTTTGGGGGTCCGTGCAGGGGGCCTGCGGCAGCCCTGCTCTGAAAATGCGAACGTCTGCAGATAGCTGGCAGGCAGAAAGAGCTAGCCTGGAAAGCTGTTGCTCAGCCTCATCTGCCCATGGCACTGCTCGCACAGAGGCACAGAGACTGGGGCTGCTTGCTTGTCTTGCCCCCTCAAACTTCAAACGTAGCTTTGGGGGTCCGTGCAGGGGGCCTGCGGCAGCCCTGCTCCCAAAATGCGAACGTCTGCAGATAGCTCGCAGGCAGAAAGAGCTAGCCTGGAAAGCTGTTGCTCAGCCTCATCTGCCCATGGCACTGCTCGCACAGAGGCACAGAGACTGGGGCTGCTTGCTTGTCTTGCCCCCTCAAACTTCAAACGTAGCTCTGGGGGTCCGTGCAGGGGGCCTCCGGCAGCCCTGCTCTGAAAATGCGAACGTCTGCAGATAGCTCGCAGGCAGAAAGCGCTAGCCTGGAAAGCTGTTGCTCGGCCTCATCTGGCCATGGCACTGCTCGCACAGAGGCACAGAGACTGGGGCTGCTTGCTTGTCTTGCCCCCTCAAACTTCAAACGTAGCTTTGGGGGTCCGTGCAGGGGGCCTCCGGCAGCCCTGCTCTGAAAATGCGAACGTCTGCAGATAGCTCGCAGGCAGAAAGAGCTAGCCTGGAAAGCTGTTGCTCAGCCTCATCTGCCCATGGCACTGCTCGCACAGAGGCACAGAGACTGGGGCTGCTTGCTTGTCTTGCCCCCTCAAACATCAAACGTAGCTTTGGGGGTCCGTGTAGGTGGCCTCCGGCAGCCCTGCTCTGAAAATGCGAACGTCTGCAGATAGCTGGCAGGCAGAAAGAGCTAGCCTGGAAAGCTGTTGCTCAGCCTCATCTGCCCATGGCACTGCTCGCACAGAGGCACAGAGACTGGGGCTGCTTGCTTGTCTTGCCCCCTCAAACTTCAAACGTAGCTTTGGGGGTCCGTGCAGGGGGCCTCCGGCAGCCCTGCTCCCAAAATGCGAACGTCTGCAGATAGCTGGCAGGCAGAAAGAGCTAGCCTGGAAAGCTGTTGCTCAGCCTCATCTGCCCATGGCACTGCTCGCACAGAGGCACAGAGACTGGGGCTGCTTGCTTGTCTTGCCCCCTCAAACTTCAAATGTAGCTTTGGGGGTCCGTGCAGGGGGCCTCCGGCAGCCCTGCTCTGAAAATGCGAATGTCTGCAGATAGCTGGCAGGCAGAAAGAGCTAGCCTGGAAAGCTGTTGCTCAGCCTCATCTGCCCATGGCACTGCTCGCACAGAGGCACAGAGACTGGGGCTGCTTGCTTGTCTTGCCCCCTCAAACTTCAAACGTAGCTTTGGGGGTCCGTGCAGGGGGCCTCCGGCAGCCCTGCTCCCAAAATGTGAACGTCTGCAGATAGCTGGCAGGCAGAAAGATCTAGCCTGGAAAGCTGTTGCTCAGCCTCATCTGCCCATGGCACTGCTCGCACAGAGGCACAGAGACTGGGGCTGCTTGCTTGTCTTGCCCCCTCAAACTTCAAACGTAGCTTTGGGGGTCCGTGCAGGGGGCCTCCGGCAGCCCTGCTCTGAAAATGCGAACGTCTGCAGATAGCTCGCAGGCAGAAAGAGCTAGCCTGGAAAGCTGTTGCTCAGCCTCATCTGCCCATGGCACTGCTCGCACAGAGGCACAGAGACTGGGGCTGCTTGCTTGTCTTGCCCCCTCAAACTTCAAACGTAGCTTTGGGGGTCCGTGCAGGGGGCCTCCGGCAGCCCTGCTCTGAAAATGCGAACGTCTGCAGATAGCTGGCAGGCAGAAAGAGCTAGCCTGGAAAGCTGTTGCTCAGCCTCATCTGCCCATGGCACTGCTCGCACAGAGGCACAGAGACTGGGGCTGCTTGCTTGTCTTGCCCCCTCAAACTTCAAACGTAGCTTTGGGGGTCCGTGCAGGGGGGCCTGCGGCAGCCCTGCTCCCAAAATGCGAACGTCTGCAGATAGCTCGCAGGCAGAAAGAGCTAGCCTGGAAAGCTGTTGCTCAGCCTCATCTGCCCATGGCACTGCTCGCACAGAGGCACAGAGACTGGGGCTGCTTGCTTGTCTTGCCCCCTCAAACTTCAAACGTAGCTCTGGGGGTCCGTGCAGGGGGCCTCCGGCAGCCCTGCTCTGAAAATGCGAACGTCTGCAGATAGCTGGCAGGCAGAAAGAGCTAGCCTGGAAAGCTGTTGCTCAGCCTCATCTGCCCATGGCACTGCTCGCACAGAGGCACAGAGACTGGGGCTGCTTGCTTGTCTTGCCCCCTCAAACTTCAAACGTAGCTTTGGGGGTCCGTGCAGGGGGGCCTGCGGCAGCCCTGCTCTGAAAATGCGAACGTCTGCAGATAGCTCGCAGGCAGAAAGAGCTAGCCTGGAAAGCTGTTGCTCAGCCTCATCTGCCCATGGCACTGCTCGCACAGAGGCACAGAGACTGGGGCTGCTTGCTTGTCTTGCCCCCTCAAACTTCAAACGTAGCTTTGGGGGTCCGTGTAGGTGGCCTCCGGCAGCCCTGCTCTGAAAATGCGAACGTCTGCAGATAGCTGGCAGGCAGAAAGAGCTAGCCTGGAAAGCTGTTGCTCAGCCTCATCTGCCCATGGCACTGCTCGCACAGAGGCACAGAGACTGGGGCTGCTTGCTTGTCTTGCCCCCTCAAACTTCAAACGTAGCTCTGGGGGTCCGTGCAGGGGGCCTCCGGCAGCCCTGCTCTGAAAATGCGAACGTCTGCAGATAGCTCGCAGGCAGAAAGAGCTAGCCTGGAAAGCTGTTGCTCAGCCTCATCTGCCCATGGCACTGCTCGCACAGAGGCACAGAGACTGGGGCTGCTTGCTTGTCTTGCCCCCTCAAACATCAAACGTAGCTTTGGGGGTCCGTGTAGGTGGCCTCCGGCAGCCCTGGTCCCAAAATGCGAACGTCTGCAGATAGCTGGCAGGCAGAAAGAGCTAGCCTGGAAAGCTGTTGCTCAGCCTCATCTGCCCATGGCACTGCTCGCACAGAGGCACAGAGACTGGGGCTGCTTGCTTGTCTTGCCCCGTCAAACTTCAAACGTAGCTTTGGGGGTCCGTGCAGGGGGCCTCCGGCAGCCCTGCTCTGAAAATGCGAACGTCTGCAGATAGCTGGCAGGCCGAAAGAGCTAGCCTGGAAAGCTGTTGCTCAGCCTCATCTGCCCATGGCACTGCTCGCACAGAGGCACAGAGACTGGGGCTGCTTGCTTGTCTTGCCCCCTCAAACTTCAAACGTAGCTTTGGGGGTCCATGCAGGGGGCCTCCGGCAGCCCTGCTCTGAAAATGCGAACGTCTGCAGATAGCTGGCAGGCAGAAAGAGCTAGCCTGGAAAGCTGTTGCTCAGCCTCATCTGCCCATGGCACTGCTCGCACAGAGGCACAGAGACTGGGGCTGCTTGCTTGTCTTGCCCCGTCAAACTTCAAACGTAGCTTTGGGGGTCCGTGCAGGGGGCCTCCGGCAGCCCTGCTCCCAAAATGCGAACGTCTGCAGATAGCTGGCAGGCAGAAAGAGCTAGCCTGGAAAGCTGTTGCTCAGCCTCATCTGCCCATGGCACTGCTCGCACAGAGGCACAGAGACTGGGGCTGCTTGCTTGTCTTGCCCCCTCAAACTTCAAACGTAGCTTTGGGGGTCCGTGCAGGGGGCCTCCGGCAGCCCTGCTCCCAAAATGCGAATGTCTGCAGATAGCTCACAGGCAGAAAGAGCTAGCCTGGAAAGCTGTTGCTCAGCCTCATCTGCCCATGGCACTGCTCGCACAGAGGCACAGAGACTGGGGCTGCTTGCTTGTCTTGCCCCGTCAAACTTTAAATGTAGCTCTGGGTGTCCGTGCAGGGGGCCTGCGGCAGCCCTGCTCCCAAAATGCGAACGTCTGCAGATAGCTCGCAGGCAGAAAGAGCTAGCCTGGAAAGCTGTTGCTCAGCCTCATCTGCCCATGGCACTGCTCGCACAGAGGCACAGAGACTGGGGCTGCTTGCTTGTCTTGCCCCCTCAAACTTCAAACGTAGCTTTGGGGGTCCGTGCAGGGGGCCTCCGGCAGCCCTGCTCCCAAAATGCGAACGTCTGCAGATAGCTCGCAGGCAGAAAGAGCTAGCCTGGAAAGCTGTTGCTCAGCCTCATCTGCCCATGGCACTGCTCGCACAGAGGCACAGAGACTGGGGCTGCTTGCTTGTCTTGCCCCCTCAAACTTCAAACGTAGCTTTGGGGGTCCGTGCAGGGGGCCTCCGGCAGCCCTGCTCTGAAAATGCGAACGTCTGCAGATAGCTGGCAGGCAGAAAGAGCTAGCCTGGAAAGCTGTTGCTCGGCCTCATCTGCCCATGGCACTGCTCGCACAGAGGCACAGAGACTGGGGCTGATTGCTTGTCTTGCCCCCTCAAACTTCAAACGTAACTCTGGGGGTCCGTGCAGGGGGCCTCCGGCAGCCCTGCTCTGAAAATGCGAACGTCTGCAGATAGCTGGCAGGCAGAAAGAGCTAGCCTGGAAAGCTGTTGCTCAGCCTCATCTGCCCATGGCACTGCTCGCACAGAGGCACAGAGACTGGGGCTGCTTGCTTGTCTTGCCCCCTCAAACTTCAAACGTAGCTTTGGGGGTCCGTGCAGGGGGCCTCGGACAACCTTGCTCTCAAAATGCGAACGTCTGCAGATAGCTGGCAGGCAGAAAGAGCTAGCCTGGAAAGCTGTTGCTCAGCCTCATCTGCCCATGGCACTGCTCGCACAGAGGCACAGAGACTGGGGCTGCTTGCTTGTCTTGCCCCCTCAAACTTCAAACGTAGCTTTGGGGGTCCGTGCAGGGGGCCTCCGGCAGCCCTGCTCCCAAAATGCGAACGTCTGCAGATAGCTGGCAGGCAGAAAGAGCTAGCCTGGAAAGCTGTTGCTCAGCCTCATCTGCCCATGGCACTGCTCGCACAGAGGCACAGAGACTGGGGCTGCTTGCTTGTCTTGCCCCCTCAAACTTCAACCGTAGCTTTGGGGGTCCGTGCAGGGGGCCTCCGGCAGCCCTGCTCTGAAAATGCGAACGTCTGCAGATAGCTGGCAGGCAGAAAGTGCTAGCCTGGAAAGCTGTTGCTCAGCCTCATCTGCCCATGGCACTGCTCGCACAGAGGCACAGAGACTGGGGCTGCTTGCTTGTCTTGCCCCCTCAAACTTCAAACGTAGCTTTGGGGGTCCGTGCAGGGGGCCTCCGGCAGCCCTGCTCTGAAAATGCGAACGTCTGCAGATAGCTCGCAGGCAGAAAGAGCTAGCCTGGAAAGCTGTTGCTCAGCCTCATCTGCCCATGGCACTGCTCGCACAGAGGCACAGAGACTGGGGCTGCTTGCTTGTCTTGCCCCCTCAAACTTCAACCGTAGCTTTGGGGGTCCGTGCAGGGGGCCTCCGGCAGCCCTGCTCCCAAAATGCGAACGTCTGCAGATAGCTCACAGGCAGAAAGAGCTAGCCTGGAAAGCTGTTGCTCAGCCTCATCTGCCCATGGCACTGCTCGCACAGAGGCACAGAGACTGGGGCTGCTTGCTTGTCTTGCCCCGTCAAACTTCAAACGTAGATTTGGGGGTCCGTGCAGGGGGCCTCCGGCAGCCCTGCTCCCAAAATGCGAACGTCTGCAGATAGCTGGCAGGCAGAAAGAGCTAGCCTGGAAAGCTGTTGCTCAGCCTCATCTGCCCATGGCACTGCTCGCACAGAGGCACAGAGACTGGGGCTGCTTGCTTGTCTTGCCCCCTCAAACTTCAAACGTAGCTTTGGGGGTCCGTGCAGGGTGCCTCCTGCAGCGCTGCTCCCAAAATGCGAACGTCTGCAGATAGCTGGCAGGCAGAAAGAGCTAGCCTGGAAAGCTGTTGCTCAGCCTCATCTGCCCATGGCACTGCTCGCACAGAGGCACAGAGACTGGGGCTGCTTGCTTGTCTTGCCCCCTCAAACTTCAAACGTAGCTCTGGGGGTCCGTGCAGGGGGCCTCCGGCAGCCCTGCTCCCAAAATGCGAACGTCTGCAGATAGCTGGCAGGCAGAAAGAGCTAGCCTGGAAAGCTGTTGCTCAGCCTCATCTGCCCATGGCACTGCTCGCACAGAGGCACAGAGACTGGGGCTGCTTGCTTGTCTTGCCCCCTCAAACTTCAAACGTAGCTTTGGGGGTGCGTGCAGGGGGCCTCCGGCAGCCCTGCTCTGAAAATGCGAACGTCTGCAGATAGCTCACAGCCAGAAAGAGGTAGCCTGGAAAGCTGTTGCTCAGCCTCATCTGCCCATGGCACTGCTCGCACAGAGGCACAGAGACTGGGGCTGCTTGCTTGTCTTGCCCCCTCAAACTTCAAACGTAGCTTTGGGGGTCCGTGCAGGGGGCCTGCGGCAGCCCTGCTCCCAAAATGCGAACGTCTGCAGATAGCTCGCAGGCAGAAAGAGCTAGCCTGGAAAGCTGTTGCTCAGCCTCATCTGCCCATGGCACTGCTCGCACAGAGGCACAGAGACTGGGGCTGCTTGCTTGTCTTGCCCCCTCTAACTTCAAACGTAGCTTTGGGGGTCTGTGCAGGGGGCCTCCGGCAGCCCTGCTCTGAAAATGCGAACGTCTGCAGATAGCTCGCAGGCAGAAAGAGCTAGCCTGGAAAGCTGTTGCTCGGCCTCATCTGGCCATGGCACTGCTCGCACAGAGGCACAGAGAATGGGGCTGATTGCTTGTCTTGCCCCCTCAAACTTCAAATGTAGCTCTGGGGGTCCGTGCAGGGGGCCTCCGGCAGCCCTGCTCTGAAAATGCGAACGTCTGCAGATAGCTGGCAGGCAGAAAGAGCTAGCCTGGAAAGCTGTTGCTCAGCCTCATCTGCCCATGGCACTGCTCGCACAGAGGCACAGAGACTGGGGCTGCTTGCTTGTCTTGCCCCCTCAAACTTCAAACGTAGCTCTGGGGGTCCGTGCAGGGGGCCTCCGGCAGCCCTGCTCTGAAAATGCGAACGTCTGCAGATAGCTGGCAGGCAGAAAGAGCTAGCCTGGAAAGCTGTTGCTCAGCCTCATCTGCCCATGGCACTGCTCGCACAGAGGCACAGAGACTGGGGCTGCTTGCTTGTCTTGCCCCCTCAAACTTCAAACGTAGCTTTGGGGGTCCGTGCAGGGGGCCTGCGGCAGCCCTGCTCCCAAAATGCGAACGTCTGCAGATAGCTGGCAGGGAGAAAGAGCTAGCCTGGAAAGCTGTTGCTCAGCCTCATCTGCCCATGGCACTGCTCGCACAGAGGCACAGAGACTGGGGCTGCTTGCTTGTCTTGCCCCCTCAAACTTCAAACGTAGCTTTGGGGGTCCGTGCAGGGGGCCTCCGGCAGCCCTGCTCCCAAAATGCGAACGTCTGCAGATAGCTCACAGGCAGAAAGAGCTAGCCTGGAAAGCTGTTGCTCAGCCTCATCTGCCCATGGCACTGCTCGCACAGAGGCACAGAGACTGGGGCTGCTTGCTTGTCTTGCCCCCTCAAACTTCAAACGTAGCTCTGGGGGTCCGTGCAGGGGGCCTCCGGCAGCCCTGCTGTGAAAATGCGAACGTCTGCAGATAGCTCGCAGGCAGAAAGCGCTAGCCTGGAAAGCTGTTGCTCGGCCTCATCTGCCCATGGCACTGCTCGCACAGAGGCACAGAGAATGGGGCTGCTTGCTTGTCTTGCCCCCTCAAACTTCAAACGTAGCTCTGGGGGTCCGTGCAGGGGGCCTCCGGCAGCCCTGCTCTCAAAATGCGAACGTCTGCAGATAGCTGGCAGGCAGAAAGAGCTAGCCTGGAAAGCTGTTGCTCAGCCTCATCTGCCCATGGCACTGCTCGCACAGAGGCACAGAGACTGGGGCTGCTTGCTTGTCTTGCCCCCTCAAACTTCAAACGTAGCTTTGGGGGTCCGTGCAGGGGGCCTGCGGCAGCCCTGCTCCCAAAATGCGAACGTCTGCAGATAGCTGGCAGGCAGAAAGAGCTAGCCTGGAAAGCTGTTGCTCAGCCTCATCTGCCCATGGCACTGCTCGCACAGAGGCACAGAGACTGGGGCTGCTTGCTTGTCTTGCCCCCTCAAACTTCAACCGTAGCTTTGGGGGTCCGTGCAGGGGGCCTCCGGCAGCCCTGCTCTGAAAATGCGAACGTCTGCAGATAGCTGGCAGGCAGAAAGAGCTAGCCTGGAAAGCTGTTGCTCAGCCTCATCTGCCCATGGCACTGCTCGCACAGAGGCACAGAGACTGGGGCTGCTTGCTTGTCTTGCCCCCTCAAACTTCAAACGTAGCTTTGGGGGTCCGTGCAGGGGGCCTCCGGCAGCCCTGCTCTGAAAATGCGAACGTCTGCAGATAGCTGGCAGGCAGAAAGAGCTAGCCTGGAAAGCTGTTGCTCAGCCTCATCTGCCCATGGCACTGCTCGCACAGAGGCACAGAGACTGGGGCTGCTTGCTTGTCTTGCCCCGTCAAACTTCAAACGTAGCTTTGGGGGTCCGTGCAGGGGGCCTCCGGCAGCCCTGCTCCCAAAATGCGAACGTCTGCAGATAGCTGGCAGGCAGAAAGAGCTAGCCTGGAAAGCTGTTGCTCAGCCTCATCTGCCCATGGCACTGCTCGCACAGAGGCACAGAGACTGGGGCTGCTTGCTTGTCTTGCCCCCTCAAACTTCAAATGTAGCTTTGGGGGTCCGTGCAGGGGGCCTCCGGCAGCCCTGCTCCCAAAATGCGAACGTCTGCAGATAGCTCACAGGCAGAAAGAGCTAGCCTGGAAAGCTGTTGCTCAACCTCATCTGCCCATGGCACTGCTCGCACAGAGGCACAGAGACTGGGGCTGCTTGCTTGTCTTGCCCCCTCAAACTTCAAACGTAGCTTTGGGGGTCCGTGCAGGGGGCCTCCGGCAGCCCTGCTCCCAAAATGCGAACGTCTGCAGATAGCTGGCAGGCAGAAAGAGCTAGCCTGGAAAGCTGTTGCTCAGCCTCATCTGCCCATGGCACTGCTCGCACAGAGGCACAGAGACTGGGGCTGCTTGCTTGTCTTGCCCCCTCAAACTTCAAACGTAGCTCTGGGGGTCCGTGCAGGGGGCCTCCGGCAGCCCTGCTCCCAAAATGGGATCGTCTGCAGATAGCTGGCAGGCAGAAAGAGCTAGCCTGGAAAGCTGTTGCTCAGCCTCATCTGCCCATGGCACTGCTCGCACAGAGGCACAGAGACTGGGGCTGCTTGCTTGTCTTGCCCCGTCAAACTTCAAACGTAGCTTTGGGGGTCCGTGCAGGGGGCCTCCGGCAGCCCTGCTCCCAAAATGCGAACGTCTGCAGATAGCTCGCAGGCAGAAAGAGCTAGCCTGGAAAGCTGTTGCTCAGCCTCATCTGCCCATGGCACTGCTCGCACAGAGGCACAGAGACTGGGGCTGCTTGCTTGTCTTGCCCCCTCAAACTTCAAACGTAGCTTTGGGGGTCCGTGCAGGGGGCCTCCGGCAGCCCTGCTCCCAAAATGCGAACGTCTGCAGATAGCTCACAGGCAGAAAGAGCTAGCCTGGAAAGCTGTTGCTCAGCCTCATCTGCCCATGGCACTGCTCGCACAGAGGCACAGAGACTGGGGCTGCTTGCTTGTCTTGCCCCGTCAAACTTCAAACGTAGCTTTGGGGGTCCGTGCAGTGGGCCTCGGGCAACTCTGCTCCCAAAATGCGAACGTCTGCAGATAGCTGGCAGGCAGAAAGAGCTAGCCTGGAAAGCTGTTGCTCAGCCTCATCTGCCCATGGCACTGCTCACACAGAGGCACAGAGACTGGGGCTGCTTGCTTGTCTTGCCCCCTCAAACTTCAAACGTAGCTCTGGGGGTCCGTGCAGGGGGCCTCCGGCAGCCCTGCTCCCAAAATGCGAACGTCTGCAGATAGCTGGCAGGCAGAAAGAGCTAGCCTGGAAAGCTGTTGCTCAGCCTCATCTGCCCATGGCACTGCTCGCACAGAGGCACAGAGACTGGGGCTGCTTGCTTGTCTTGCCCCCTCAAACTTCAAACGTAGCTCTGGGGGTCCGTGCAGGGGGCCTCCGGCAGCCCTGCTCCCAAAATGCGAACGTCTGCATATAGCTGGCAGGCAGAAAGAGCTAGCCTGGAAAGCTGTTGCTCAGCCTCATCTGCCCATGGCACTGCTCGCACAGAGGCACAGAGAATGGGGCTGCTTGCTTGTCTTGCCCCCTCAAACTTCAAACGTAGCTTTGGGGGTGCGTGCAGGGGGCCTCCGGCAGCCCTGCTCTGAAAATGCGAACGTCTGCAGATAGCTGGCAGGCAGAAAGAGCTAGCCTGGAAAGCTGTTGCTCAGCCTCATCTGCCCATGGCACTGCTCGCACAGAGGCACAGAGACTGGGGCTGCTTGCTTGTCTTGCCCCCTCAAACTTCAAACGTAGCTCTGGGGGTCCGTGCAGGGGGTCTCCGGCAGCCCTGCTCCCAAAATGCGAACGTCTGCAGATAGCTCACAGGCAGAAAGAGCTAGCCTGGAAAGCTGTTGCTCAGCCTCATCTGCCCATGGCACTGCTCGCACAGAGGCACAGAGACTGGGGCTGCTTGCTTGTCTTGCCCCCTCAAACTTCAAACGTAGCTTTGGGGGTCTGTGCAGGGGGCCTCCGGCAGCCCTGCTCTGAAAATGCGAACGTCTGCAGATAGCTCGCAGGTAGAAAGAGCTAGCCTGGAAAGCTGTTGCTCGGCCTCATCTGCCCATGGCACTGCTCGCACAGAGGCACAGAGACTGGGGCTGCTTGCTTGTCTTGCCCCCTCAAACTTCAAACGTAGCTCTGGGGGTCCGTGCAGGGGGCCTCCGGCAGCCCTGCTCTGAAAATGCGAACGTCTGCAGATAGCTCGCAGGCAGAAAGAGCTAGCCTGGAAAGCTGTTGCTCAGCCTCATCTGCCCATGGCACTGCTCGCACAGAGGCACAGAGACTGGGGCTGCTTGCTTGTCTTGCCCCCTCAAACTTCAAACGTAGCTTTGGGGGTCCGTGCAGGGGGCCTCCGGCAGCCCTGCTCCCAAAATGCGAACGTCTGCAGATAGCTGGCAGGCAGAAAGAGCTAGCCTGGAAAGCTGTTGCTCAGCCTCATCTGCCCATGGCACTGCTCGCACAGAGGCACAGAGACTGGGGCTGCTTGCTTGTCTTGCCCCCTCAAACTTCAAACGTAGCTCTGGGGGTCCGTGCAGGGGGCCTCCGGCAGCCCTGCTCTGAAAATGCGAACGTCTGCAGATAGCTCGCAGGCAGAAAGCGCTAGCCTGGAAAGCTGTTGCTCGGCCTCATCTGCCCATGGCACTGCTCGCACAGAGGCACAGAGACTGCGGCTGCTTGCTTGTCTTGCCCCCTCAAACTTCAAACGTAGCTCTGGGGGTCCGTGCAGGGGGCCTCCGGCAGCCCTGCTCCCAAAATGCGAACGTCTGCAGATAGCTGGCAGGCAGAAAGAGCTAGCCTGGAAAGCTGTTGCTCAGCCTCATCTGCCCATGGCACTGCTCGCACAGAGCCACAGAGACTGGGGCTGCTTGCTTGTCTTGCCCCCTCAAACTTCAAACGTAGCTTTGGGGGTCCGTGCAGGGGGCCTCCGGCAGCCCTGCTCCCAAAATGCGAACGTCTGCAGATAGCTGGCAGGCAGAAAGTGCTAGCCTGGAAAGCTGTTGCTCAGCCTCATCTGCCCATGGCACTGCTCGCACAGAGGCACAGAGACTGGGGCTGCTTGCTTGTCTTGCCCCCTCAAACTTCAAACGTAGCTTTGGGGGTCCGTGCAGGGGGCCTCCGGCAGCCCTGCTCCCAAAATGCGAACGTCTGCAGATAGCTGGCAGGCAGAAAGAGCTAGCCTGGAAAGCTGTTGCTCAGCCTCATCTGCCCATGGCACTGCTCGCACAGAGGCACAGAGACTGGGGCTTCTTGCTTGTCTTGCCCCCTCAAACTTCAAACGTAGCTTTGGGGGTCCGTGCAAGGGGGCCTGCGGCAGCCCTGCTCCCAAAATGCGAACGTCTGCAGATAGCTGGCAGGCAGAAAGAGCTAGCCTGGAAAGCTGTTGCTCAGCCTCATCTGCCCATGGCACTGCTCGCACAGAGGCACAGAGACTGGGGCTGCTTGCTTGTCTTGCCCCCTCAAACTTCAAACGTAGCTTTGGGGGTCCGTGCAGGGGGCCTCCGGCAGCCCTGCTCCCAAAATGCGAACGTCTGCAGACAGCTCGCAGGCAGAAAAAGCTAGCCTGGAAAGCTGTTGCTCGGCCTCATCTGCCCATGGCACTGCTCGCACAGAGGCACAGAGACTGGGGCTGCTTGCTTGTCTTGCCCCCTCAAACTTCAAACGTAGATCTGGGGGTCCGTGCAGGGGGCCTCCGGCAGACCTGCTCTGAAAATGCGAACGTCTGCAGATAGCTGGCAGGCAGAAAGATCTAGCCTGGAAAGCTGTTGCTCGGCCTCATCTGCCCATGGCACTGCTCGCACAGAGGCACAGAGACTGGGGCTGCTTGCTTGTCTTGCCCCCTCAAACTTCAAACGTATATCTGGGGGTTCGTGCAGGGGGCCTCCTGCAGCCCTGCTCCCAAAATGCGAACGTCTGCAGATAGCTGGCAGGCAGAAACAGCTAGCCTGGAAAGCTGTTGCTCAGCCTCATCTGCCCATGGCACTGCTCGCACAGAGGCACAGAGACTGGGGCTGCTTGCTTGTCTTGCCCCCTCAAACTTCAAACGTAGCTTTGGGGGTCCGTGCAGGGGGCCTGCGGCAGCCATGCTCCCAAAATGCGAACGTCTGCAGATAGCTCGCAGGCAGAAAGAGCTAGCCTGGAAAGCTGTTGCTCAGCCTCATCTGCCCATGGCACTGCTCGCACAGAGGCACAGAGAATGGGGCTGATTGCTTGTCTTGCCCCCTCAAACTTCAAACGTAGCTCTGGGGGTCCGTGCAGGGGGCCTCCGGCAGCCCTGCTCCCAAAATGCGAACGTCTGCAGATAGCTGGCAGGCAGAAAGAGCTAGCCTGGAAAGCTGTTGCTCAGCCTCATCTGCCCATGGCACTGCTCGCACAGAGGCACAGAGACTGGGGCTGCTTGCTTGTCTTGCCCCCTCAAACTTCAAACGTAGCTCTGGGGGTCCGTGCAGGGGGCCTCCGGCAGCCCTGCTCTGAAAATGCGAACGTCTGCAGATAGCTCGCAGGCAGAAAGAGCTAGCCTGGAAAGCTGTTGCTCAGCCTCATCTGCCCATGGCACTGCTCGCACAGAGGCACAGAGACTGGGGCTGCTTGCTTGTCTTGCCCCCTCAAACTTCAAATGTAGCTTTGGGGGTCCGTGCAGGGGGCCTGCGGCAGCCCTGCTCCCAAAATGCGAACGTCTGCAGATAGCTCGCAGGCAGAAAGAGCTAGCCTGGAAAGCTGTTGCTCAGCCTCATCTGCCCATGGCACTGCTCGCACAGAGGCACAGAGACTGGGGCTGCTTGCTTGTCTTGCCCCCTCAAACTTCAAACGTAGCTTTGGGGGTCCGTGCAGGGGGCCTGCGGCAGCCCTGCTCCCAAAATGCGAACGTCTGCAGATAGCTGGCAGGCAGAAACAGCTAGCCTGGAAAGCTGTTGCTCAGCCTCATCTGCCCATGGCACTGCTCGCACAGAGGCACAGAGACTGGGGCTGCTTGCTTGTCTTGCCCCCTCAAACTTCAAACGTAGCTTTGGGGGTCCGTGCAGGGGGCCTCCGGCAGCCCTGCTCCCAAAATGCGAATGTCTGCAGATAGCTGGCAGGCAGAAAGAGCTAGCCTGGAAAGCTGTTGCTCAGCCTCATCTGCCCATGGCACTGCTCGCACAGAGGCACAGAGACTGGGACTGCTTGCTTGTCTTGCCCCCTCAAACTTCAAACGTAGCTTTGGGGGTCCGTGCAGGGGGCCTCCGGCAGCCCTGCTCCCAAAATGCGAACGTCTGCAGATAGCTGGCAGGCAGAAAGAGCTAGCCTGGAAAGCTGTTGCTCAGCCTCATCTGCCCATGGCACTGCTCGCACAGAGGCACAGAGACTGGGGCTGCTTGCTTGTCTTGCCCCCTCAAACTTCAAACGTAGCTCTGGGGGTCCGTGCAGGGGGCCTCCGGCAGCCCTGCTCCCAAAATGCGAACGTCTGCAGATAGCTGGCAGGCAGAAAGAGCTAGCCTGGAAAGCTGTTGCTCGGCCTCATCTGCCCATGGCACTGCTCGCACAGAGGCACAGAGACTGGGGCTGCTTGCTTGTCTTGCCCCCTCAAACTTCAAACGTAGATCTGGGGGTCCGTGCAGGGGGCCTCCGGCAGCCCTGCTCCCAAAATGCGAACGTCTGCAGATAGCTCGCAGGCAGAAAGAGCTAGCCTGGAAAGCTGTTGCTCAGCCTCATCTGCCCATGGCACTGCTCGCACAGAGGCACAGAGACTGGGGCTGCTTGCTTGTCTTGCCCCCTCAAACTTCAAACGTAGCTTTGGGGGTCCGTGCAGGGGGCCTCCGGCAGCCCTGCTCCCAAAATGCGAACGTCTGCAGATAGCTGGCAGGCAGAAAGA
The DNA here is from genome assembly GCF_030867145.1 of Opisthocomus hoazin. Classification (NCBI taxonomy): domain Eukaryota; kingdom Metazoa; phylum Chordata; class Aves; order Opisthocomiformes; family Opisthocomidae; genus Opisthocomus; species Opisthocomus hoazin. Next base: position 37,814 of record NW_027448966.1, read on the forward strand.
GCTAGCCTGGAAAGCTGTTGCTCAGCCTCATCTGCCCATGGCACTGCTCGCACAGAGGCACAGAGACTGGGGCTGCTTGCTTGTCTTGCCCCCTCAAACTTCAAACGTAGCTTTGGGGGTCCGTGCAGGGGGCCTCCGGCAGCCTTGCTCCCAAAATGCGAACGTCTGCAGATAGCTGGCAGGCAGAAAGAGCTAGCCTGGAAAGCTGTTGCTCAGCCTCATCTGCCCATGGCACTGCTCGCACAGAGGCACAGAGACTGGGGCTGCTTGCTTGTCTTGCCCCCTCAAACTTCAAACGTAGCTTTGGGGGTCCGTGCAGGGGGCCTCCGGCAGCCTTGCTCCCAAAATGCGAACGTCTGCAGATAGCTGGCAGGCAGAAAGAGCTAGCCTGGAAAGCTGTTGCTCAGCCTCATCTGCCCATGGCACTGCTCGCACAGAGGCACAGAGACTGGGGCTGCTTGCTTGTCTTGCCCCCTCAAACTTCAAACGTAGCTTTGGGGGTCCGTGCAGGGGGCCTCCGGCAGCCCTGCTCTGAAACTGCGAACGTCTGCAGATAGCTGGCAGGCAGAAAGAGCTAGCCTGGAAAGCTGTTGCTCAGCCTCATCTGCCCATGGCACTGCTCGCACAGAGGCACAGAGACTGGGGCTGCTTGCTTGTCTTGCCCCCTCAAACTTCAAACGTAGCTTTGGGGGTCCGTGCAGGGGGCCTCCGGCAGCCCTGCTCCCAAAATGCGAACGTCTGCAGATAGCTCACAGGCAGAAAGAGCTAGCCTGGAAAGCTGTTGCTCAGCCTCATCTGCCCATGGCACTGCTCGCACAGAGGCACAGAGACTGGGGCTGCTTGCTTGTCTTGCCCCCTCAAACTTCAAACGTAGCTTTGGGGGTCTGTGCAGGGGGCCTCCGGCAGCCCTGCTCTGAAAATGCGAACGTCTGCAGATAGCTCGCAGGTAGAAAGAGCTAGCCTGTAAAGCTGTTGCTCGGCCTCATCTGCCCATGGCACTGCTCGCACAGAGGCACAGAGACTGGGGCTGCTTGCTTGTCTTGCCCCCTCAAACTTCAAACGTAGCTCTGGGGGTCCGTGCAGGGGGCCTCCGGCAGCCCTGCTCTGAAAATGCGAACGTCTGCAGATAGCTCGCAGGCAGAAAGAGCTAGCCTGGAAAGCTGTTGCTCAGCCTCATCTGCCCATGGCACTGCTCGCACAGAGGCACAGAGACTGGGGCTGCTTGCTTGTCTTGCCCCCTCAAACTTCAAACGTAGCTTTGGGGGTCCGTGCAGGGGACCTCCGGCAGCCCTGCTCCCAAAATGCGAACGTCTGCAGATAGCTGGCAGGCAGAAAGAGCTAGCCTGGAAAGCTGTTGCTCAGCCTCATCTGCCCATGGCACTGCTCGCACAGAGGCACAGAGACTGGGGCTGCTTGCTTGTCTTGCCCCCTCAAACTTCAAACGTAGCTCTGGGGGTCCGTGCAGGGGGCCTCCGGCAGCCCTGCTGTGAAAATGCGAACGTCTGCAGATAGCTCGCAGGCAGAAAGCGCTAGCCTGGAAAGCTGTTGCTCGGCCTCATCTGCCCATGGCACTGCTCGCACAGAGGCACAGAGACTGCGGCTGCTTGCTTGTCTTGCCCCCTCAAACTTCAAACGTAGCTCTGGGGGTCCGTGCAGGGGGCCTCCGGCAGCCCTGCTCCCAAAATGCGAACGTCTGCAGATAGCTGGCAGGCAGAAAGAGCTAGCCTGGAAAGCTGTTGCTCAGCCTCATCTGCCCATGGCACTGCTCGCACAGAGCCACAGAGACTGGGGCTGCTTGCTTGTCTTGCCCCCTCAAACTTCAAACGTAGCTTTGGGGGTCCGTGCAGGGGGCCTCCGGCAGCCCTGCTCCCAAAATGCGAACGTCTGCAGATAGCTGGCAGGCAGAAAGTGCTAGCCTGGAAAGCTGTTGCTCAGCCTCATCTGCCCATGGCACTGCTCGCACAGAGGCACAGAGACTGGGGCTGCTTGCTTGTCTTGCCCCCTCAAACTTCAAACGTAGCTTTGGGGGTCCGTGCAGGGGGCCTCCGGCAGCCCTGCTCCCAAAATGCGAACGTCTGCAGATAGCTGGCAGGCAGAAAGAGCTAGCCTGGAAAGCTGTTGCTCAGCCTCATCTGCCCATGGCACTGCTCGCACAGAGGCACAGAGACTGGGGCTTCTTGCTTGTCTTGCCCCCTCAAACTTCAAACGTAGCTTTGGGGGTCCGTGCAAGGGGGCCTGCGGCAGCCCTGCTCCCAAAATGCGAACGTCTGCAGATAGCTGGCAGGCAGAAAGAGCTAGCCTGGAAAGCTGTTGCTCAGCCTCATCTGCCCATGGCACTGCTCGCACAGAGGCACAGAGACTGGGGCTGCTTGCTTGTCTTGCCCCCTCAAACTTCAAACGTAGCTTTGGGGGTCCGTGCAGGGGGCCTCCGGCAGCCCTGCTCCCAAAATGCGAACGTCTGCAGACAGCTCGCAGGCAGAAAAAGCTAGCCTGGAAAGCTGTTGCTCGGCCTCATCTGCCCATGGCACTGCTCGCACAGAGGCACAGAGACTGGGGCTGCTTGCTTGTCTTGCCCCCTCAAACTTCAAACGTAGATCTGGGGGTCCGTGCAGGGGGCCTCCGGCAGACCTGCTCTGAAAATGCGAACGTCTGCAGATAGCTGGCAGGCAGAAAGATCTAGCCTGGAAAGCTGTTGCTCGGCCTCATCTGCCCATGGCACTGCTCGCACAGAGGCACAGAGACTGGGGCTGCTTGCTTGTCTTGCCCCCTCAAACTTCAAACGTATATCTGGGGGTTCGTGCAGGGGGCCTCCTGCAGCCCTGCTCCCAAAATGCGAACGTCTGCAGATAGCTGGCAGGCAGAAACAGCTAGCCTGGAAAGCTGTTGCTCAGCCTCATCTGCCCATGGCACTGCTCGCACAGAGGCACAGAGACTGGGGCTGCTTGCTTGTCTTGCCCCCTCAAACTTCAAACGTAGCTTTGGGGGTCCGTGCAGGGGGCCTGCGGCAGCCATGCTCCCAAAATGCGAACGTCTGCAGATAGCTCGCAGGCAGAAAGAGCTAGCCTGGAAAGCTGTTGCTCAGCCTCATCTGCCCATGGCACTGCTCGCACAGAGGCACAGAGAATGGGGCTGATTGCTTGTCTTGCCCCCTCAAACTTCAAACGTAGCTCTGGGGGTCCGTGCAGGGGGCCTCCGGCAGCCCTGCTCCCAAAATGCGAACGTCTGCAGATAGCTCGCAGGCAGAAAGAGCTAGCCTGGAAAGCTGTTGCTCAGCCTCATCTGCCCATGGCACTGCTCGCACAGAGGCACAGAGACTGGGGCTGCTTGCTTGTCTTGCCCCCTCAAACTTCAAACGTAGCTCTGGGGGTCCGTGCAGGGGGCCTCCGGCAGCCCTGCTCTGAAAATGCGAACGTCTGCAGATAGCTCGCAGGCAGAAAGAGCTAGCCTGGAAAGCTGTTGCTCAGCCTCATCTGCCCATGGCACTGCTCGCACAGAGGCACAGAGACTGGGGCTGCTTGCTTGTCTTGCCCCCTCAAACTTCAAATGTAGCTTTGGGGGTCCGTGCAGGGGGCCTGCGGCAGCCCTGCTCCCAAAATGCGAACGTCTGCAGATAGCTCGCAGGCAGAAAGAGCTAGCCTGGAAAGCTGTTGCTCAGCCTCATCTGCCCATGGCACTGCTCGCACAGAGGCACAGAGACTGGGGCTGCTTGCTTGTCTTGCCCCCTCAAACTTCAAACGTAGCTTTGGGGGTCCGTGCAGGGGGCCTGCGGCAGCCATGCTCCCAAAATGCGAACGTCTGCAGATAGCTGGCAGGCAGAAACAGCTAGCCTGGAAAGCTGTTGCTCAGCCTCATCTGCCCATGGCACTGCTCGCACAGAGGCACAGAGACTGGGGCTGCTTGCTTGTCTTGCCCCCTCAAACTTCAAACGTAGCTTTGGGGGTCCGTGCAGGGGGCCTCCGGCAGCCCTGCTCCCAAAATGCGAACGTCTGCAGATAGCTGGCAGGCAGAAAGAGCTAGCCTGGAAAGCTGTTGCTCAGCCTCATCTGCCCATGGCACTGCTCGCACAGAGGCACAGAGACTGGGACTGCTTGCTTGTCTTGCCCCCTCAAACTTCAAACGTAGCTTTGGGGGTCCGTGCAGGGGGCCTCCGGCAGCCCTGCTCCCAAAATGCGAACGTCTGCAGATAGCTGGCAGGCAGAAAGAGCTAGCCTGGAAAGCTGTTGCTCAGCCTCATCTGCCCATGGCACTGCTCGCACAGAGGCACAGAGACTGGGGCTGCTTGCTTGTCTTGCCCCCTCAAACTTCAAACGTAGCTCTGGGGGTCCGTGCAGGGGGCCTCCGGCAGCCCTGCTCCCAAAATGCGAACGTCTGCAGATAGCTGGCAGGCAGAAAGAGCTAGCCTGGAAAGCTGTTGCTCGGCCTCATCTGCCCATGGCACTGCTCGCACAGAGGCACAGAGACTGGGGCTGCTTGCTTGTCTTGCCCCCTCAAACTTCAAACGTAGATCTGGGGGTCCGTGCAGGGGGCCTCCGGCAGCCCTGCTCCCAAAATGCGAACGTCTGCAGATAGCTCGCAGGCAGAAAGAGCTAGCCTGGAAAGCTGTTGCTCAGCCTCATCTGCCCATGGCACTGCTCGCACAGAGGCACAGAGACTGGGGCTGCTTGCTTGTCTTGCCCCCTCAAACTTCAAACGTAGCTTTGGGGGTCCGTGCAGGGGGCCTCCGGCAGCCCTGCTCCCAAAATGCGAACGTCTGCAGATAGCTGGCAGGCAGAAAGAGCTAGCCTGGAAAGCTGTTGCTCAGCCTCATCTGCCCATGGCACTGCTCGCACAGAGGCACAGAGACTGGGGCTGCTTGCTTGTCTTGCCCCCTCAAACTTCAAACGTAGCTTTGGGGGTCCGTGCAGGGGGCCTCCGGCAGCCTTGCTCCCAAAATGCGAACGTCTGCAGATAGCTGGCAGGCAGAAAGAGCTAGCCTGGAAAGCTGTTGCTCAGCCTCATCTGCCCATGGCACTGCTCGCACAGAGGCACAGAGACTGGGGCTGCTTGCTTGTCTTGCCCCCTCAAACTTCAAACGTAGCTTTGGGGGTCCGTGCAGGGGGCCTCCGGCAGCCTTGCTCCCAAAATGCGAACGTCTGCAGATAGCTGGCAGGCAGAAAGAGCTAGCCTGGAAAGCTGTTGCTCAGCCTCATCTGCCCATGGCACTGCTCGCACAGAGGCACAGAGACTGGGGCTGCTTGCTTGTCTTGCCCCCTCAAACTTCAAACGTAGCTTTGGGGGTCCGTGCAGGGGGCCTCCGGCAGCCCTGCTCTGAAACTGCGAACGTCTGCAGATAGCTGGCAGGCAGAAAGAGCTAGCCTGGAAAGCTGTTGCTCAGCCTCATCTGCCCATGGCACTGCTCGCACAGAGGCACAGAGAATGGGGCTGCTTGCTTGTCTTGCCCCCTCAAACTTCAAACGTAGATCTGGGGGTCCGTGCAGGGGGCCTCCGGCAGCCCTGCTCTGAAAATGCGAACGTCTGCAGATAGCTGGCAGGCAGAAAGAGCTAGCCTGGAAAGCTGTTGCTCGGCCTCATCTGCCCATGGCACTGCTCGCACAGAGGCACAGAGACTGGGGCTGCTTGCTTGTCTTGCCCCCTCAAACTTCAAACGTAGATCTGGGGGTCCGTGCAGGGGGCCTGCGGCAGCCCTGCTCTGAAAATGCGAACGTCTGCAGATAGCTGGCAGGCAGAAAGAGCTAGCCTGGAAAGCTGTTGCTCAGCCTCATCTGCCCATGGCACTGCTCGCACAGAGGCACAGAGACTGGGGCTGCTTGCTTGTCTTGCCCCCTCAAACTTCAAAAGTAGCTTTGGGGGTCCGTGCAGGGGGCCTGCGGCAGCCATGCTCCCAAAATGCGAACGTCTGCAGATAGCTGGCAGGCAGAAAGAGCTAGCCTGGAAAGCTGTTGCTCAGCCTCATCTGCCCATGGCACTGCTCGCACAGAGGCACAGAGACTGGGGCTGCTTGCTTGTCTTGCCCCCTCAAACTTCAAACGTAGCTTTGGGGGTCCGTGCAGGGGGCCTCCGGCAGCCCTGCTCCCAAAATGCGAAGGTCTGCAGATAGCTCGCAGGCAGAAAGAGCTAGCCTGGAAAGCTGTTGCTCGGCCTCATCTGCCCATGGCACTGCTCGCACAGAGGCACAGAGAATGGGGCTGATTGCTTGTCTTGCCCCCTCAAACTTCAAACGTAGCTCTGGGGGTCCGTGCAGGGGGCCTCCGGCAGCCCTGCGTCCAAAATGCGAACGTCTGCAGATAGCTGGCAGGCAGAAAGAGCTAGCCTGGAAAGCTGTTGCTCAGCCTCATCTGCCCATGGCACTGCTCGCACAGAGGCACAGAGACTGGGGCTGCTTGCTTGTCTTGCCCCCTCAAACTTCAAACGTATATCTGGGTGTCCGTGCAGGGGGCCTCCGGCAGCCCTGCTCCCAAAATGCGAACGTCTGCAGATAGCTGGCAGGCAGAAAGCGCTAGCCTGGAAAGCTGTTGCTCAGCCTCATCTGCCCATGGCACTGCTCGCACAGAGGCACAGAGACTGGGGCTGCTTGCTTGTCTTGCCCCCTCAAACTTCAAACGTAGCTCTGGGGGTCCGTGCAGGGGGCCTCCGGCAGCCCTGCTCCCAAAATGCGAACGTCTGCAGATAGCTGGCAGGCAGAAAGAGCTAGCCTGGAAAGCTGTTGCTCGGCCTCATCTGCCCATGGCACTGCTCGCACAGAGGCACAGAGACTGGGGCTGCTTGCTTGTCTTGCCCCCTCAAACTTCAAACGTAGATCTGGGGGTCCGTGCAGGGGGCCTCCGGCAGCCCTGCTCTGAAAATGCGAACGTCTGCAGATAGCTGGCAGGCAGAAAGAGCTAGCCTGGAAAGCTGTTGCTCAGCCTCATCTGCCCATGGCACTGCTCGCACAGAGGCACAGAGACTGGGGCTGCTTGCTTGTCTTGCCCCCTCAAACTTCAAACGTAGCTTTGGGGGTCCGTGCAGGGGGCCTCCGGCAGCCCTGCTCTGAAACTGCGAACGTCTGCAGATAGCTCGCAGGCAGAAAGAGCTAGCCTGGAAAGCTGTTGCTCAGCCTCATCTGCCCATGGCACTGCTCGCACAGAGGCACAGAGACTGGGGCTGCTTGCTTGTCTTGCCCCCTCAAACTTCAAACGTAGATCTGGGGGTCAATGCAGGGGGCCTCCGGCAGCCCTGCTCTGAAAATGCGAACGTCTGCAGATAGCTGGCAGGCAGAAAGAGCTAGCCTGGAAAGCTGTTGCTCGGCCTCATCTGCCCATGGCACTGCTCGCACAGAGGCACAGAGACTGGGGCTGCTTGCTTGTCTTGCCCCCTCAAACTTCAAACGTAGATCTGGGGGTCCGTGCAGGGGGCCTCCGGCAGCCCTGCTCCCAAAATGCGAACGTCTGCAGATAGCTGGCAGGCAGAAAGAGCTAGCCTGGAAAGCTGTTGCTCAGCCTCATCTGCCCATGGCACTGCTCGCACAGAGGCACAGAGACTGGGGCTGCTTGCTTGTCTTGCCCCCTCAAACTTCAAACGTAGCTTTGGGGGTCCGTGCAGGGGGCCTCCGGCAGCCCTGCTCCCAAAATGCGAATGTCTGCAGATAGCTCGCAGGCAGAAAGAGCTAGCCTGGAAAGCTGTTGCTCGGCCTCATCTGCCCATGGCACTGCTCGCACAGAGGCACAGAGAATGGGGCTGATTGCTTGTCTTGCCCCCTCAAACTTCAAACGTAGCTCTGGGGGTCCGTGCAGGGGGCCTCCGGCAGCCCTGCTCTGAAAATGCGAACGTCTGCAGATAGCTGGCAGGCAGAAAGAGCTAGCCTGGAAAGCTGTTGCTCAGCCTCATCTGCCCATGGCACTGCTCGCACAGAGGCACAGAGACTGGGGCTGCTTGCTTGTCTTGCCCCCTCAAACTTCAAACGTAGATCTGGGTGTCCGTGCAGGGGGCCTCCGGCAGCCCTGCTCCCAAAATGCGAACGTCGGCAGATAGCTCGCAGGCAGAAAGCGCTAGCCTGGAAAGCTGTTGCTCAGCCTCATCTGCCCATGGCACTGCTCGCACAGAGGCACAGAGACTGGGGCTGCTTGCTTGTCTTGCCCCCTCAAACTTCAAACGTAGCTCTGGGGGTCCGTGCAGGGGGCCTCCGGCAGCCCTGCTCCCAAAATGCGAACGTCTGCAGATAGCTGGCAGGCAGAAAGAGCTAGCCTGGAAAGCTGTTGCTCGGCCTCATCTGCCCATGGCACTGCTCGCACAGAGGCACAGAGACTGGGGCTGCTTGCTTGTCTTGCCCCCTCAAACTTCAAACGTAGATCTGGGTGTCCGTGCAGGGGGCCTCCGGCAGCCCTGCTCTGAAAATGCGAACGTCTGCAGATAGCTCGCAGGCAGAAAGAGCTAGCCTGGAAAGCTGTTGCTCAGCCTCATCTGCCCATGGCACTGCTCGCACAGAGGCACAGAGACTGGGGCTGCTTGCTTGTCTTGCCCCCTCAAACTTCAAACGTAGCTTTGGGGGTCCGTGCAGGGGGCCTCCGGCAGCCCTGCTCCCAAAATGCGAACGTCTGCAGATAGCTGGCAGGCAGAAAGAGCTAGCCTGGAAAGCTGTTGCTCAGCCTCATCTGCCCATGGCACTGCTCGCACAGAGGCACAGAGACTGGGGCTGCTTGCTTGTCTTGCCCCCTCAAACTTCAAACGTAGCTTTGGGGGTCCGTGCAGGGGGCCTCCGGCAGCCTTGCTCCCAAAATGCGAACGTCTGCAGATAGCTGGCAGGCAGAAAGAGCTAGCCTGGAAAGCTGTTGCTCAGCCTCATCTGCCCATGGCACTGCTCGCACAGAGGCACAGAGACTGGGGCTGCTTGCTTGTCTTGCCCCCTCAAACTTCAAACGTAGCTTTGGGGGTCCGTGCAGGGGGCCTCCGGCAGCCCTGCTCTGAAAATGCGAACGTCTGCAGATAGCTGGCAGGCAGAAAGAGCTAGCCTGGAAAGCTGTTGCTCAGCCTCATCTGCCCATGGCACTGCTCGCACAGAGGCACAGAGACTGGGGCTGCTTGCTTGTCTTGCCCCCTCAAACTTCAAACGTAGCTTTGGGGTTCCGTGCAGGGGGCCTCCGGCAGCCCTGCTCCCAAAATGCGAACGTCTGCAGATAGCTCGCAGGCAGAAAGAGCTAGCCTGGAAAGCTGTTGCTCAGCCTCATCTGCCCATGGCACTGCTCGCACAGAGGCACAGAGACTGGGGCTGCTTGCTTGTCTTGCCCCCTCAAACTTCAAACGTAGCTTTGGGGGTCCGTGCAGGGGGCCTCCGGCAGCCCTGCTCCCAAAATGCGAACGTCTGCAGATAGCTGGCAGGCAGAAAGAGCTAGCCTGGAAAGCTGTTGCTCGGCCTCATCTGCCCATGGCACTGCTCGCACAGAGGCACAGAGACTGGGGCTGCTTGCTTGTCTTGCCCCCTCAAACTTCAAACGTAGATCTGGGGGTCCGTGCAGGGGGCCTCCGGCAGCCCTGCTCCCAAAATGCGAACGTCTGCAGATAGCTGGCAGGCAGAAAGAGCTAGCCTGGAAAGCTGTTGCTCAGCCTCATCTGCCCATGGCACTGCTCGCACAGAGGCACAGAGACTGGGGCTGCTTGCTTGTCTTGCCCCCTCAAACTTCAAACGTAGCTTTGGGGGTCCGTGCAGGGGGCCTCCGGCAGCCCTGCTCCCAAAATGCGAACGTCTGCAGATAGCTCGCAGGCAGAAAGAGCTAGCCTGGAAAGCTGTTGCTCAGCCTCATCTGCCCATGGCACTGCTCGCACAGAGGCACAGAGACTGGGGCTGCTTGCTTGTCTTGCCCCCTCAAACTTCAAACGTAGCTTTGGGGGTCCGTGCAGGGGGCCTCCGGCAGCCCTGCTCCCAAAATGCGAACGTCTGCAGATAGCTGGCAGGCAGAAAGAGCTAGCCTGGAAAGCTGTTGCTCGGCCTCATCTGCCCATGGCACTGCTCGCACAGAGGCACAGAGACTGGGGCTGCTTGCTTGTCTTGCCCCCTCAAACTTCAAACGTAGATCTGGGGGTCCGTGCAGGGGGCCTCCGGCAGCCCTGCTCCCAAAATGCGAACGTCTGCAGATAGCTCGCAGGCAGAAAGAGCTAGCCTGGAAAGCTGTTGCTCAGCCTCATCTGCCCATGGCACTGCTCGCACAGAGGCACAGAGACTGGGGCTGCTTGCTTGTCTTGCCCCCTCAAACTTCAAAAGTAGCTTTGGGGGTCCGTGCAGGGGGCCTGCGGCAGCCCTGCTCCCAAAATGCGAACGTCTGCAGATAGCTCGCAGGCAGAAAGAGCTAGCCTGGAAAGCTGTTGCTCAGCCTCATCTGCCCATGGCACTGCTCGCACAGAGGCACAGAGACTGGGGCTGCTTGCTTGTCTTGCCCCCTCAAACTTCAAACGTAGCTTTGGGGGTCCGTGCAGGGGGCCTCCGGCAGCCCTGCTCCCAAAATGCGAACGTCTGCAGATAGCACGCAGACAGAAAGCGCTAGCCTGGAATGCTGTTGCTCGGCCTCATCTGCCCATGGCACTGCTCGCACAGAGGCACAGAGACTGGGGCTGCTTGCTTGTCTTGCCCCCTCAAACTTCAAACGTAGCTTTGGGGGTCCGTGCAGGGGGCCTCTGGCAGCCCTGCTCCCAAAATGCGAACGTCTGCAGATAGCTGGCAGGCAGAAAGAGCTAGCCTGGAAAGCTGTTGCTCAGCCTCATCTGCCCATGGCACTGCTCGCACAGAGGCACAGAGGCTGGGGCTGCTTGCTTGTCTTGCCCCCTCAAACTTCAAACGTAGCTTTGGGGGTCCGTGCAGGGGGCTTCCGGCAGCCCTGCTCTGAAAATGCGAACGTCTGCAGATAGCTGGCAGGCAGAAAGAGCTAGCCTGGAAAGCTGTTGCTCAGCCTCATCTGCCCATGGCACTGCTCGCACAGAGGCACAGAGACTGGGGCTGCTTGCTTGTCTTGCCCCGTCAAACTTCAAACGTAGCTTTGGGGGTCCGTGCAGGGGGCCTCTGGCAGCCCTGCTCCCAAAATGCGAACGTCTGCAGATAGCTGGCAGGCAGAAAGAGCTAGCCTGGAAAGCTGTTGCTCAGCCTCATCTGCCCATGGCACTGCTCGCACAGAGGCACAGAGGCTGGGGCTGCTTGCTTGTCTTGCCCCCTCAAACTTCAAACGTAGCTTTGGGGGTCCGTGCAGGGGGCTTCCGGCAGCCCTGCTCTGAAAATGCGAACGTCTGCAGATAGCTGGCAGGCAGAAAGAGCTAGCCTGGAAAGCTGTTGCTCAGCCTCATCTGCCCATGGCACTGCTCGCACAGAGGCACAGAGACTGGGGCTGCTTGCTTGTCTTGCCCCCTCAAACTTCAAACGTAGCTTTGGGGGTCCGTGCAGGGGGCCTCCGGCAGCCCTGCTCTGAAAATGCGAACGTCTGCAGATAGCTGGCAGGCAGAAAGAGCTAGCCTGGAAAGCTGTTGCTCAGCCTCATCTGCCCATGGCACTGCTCGCACAGAGGCACAGAGACTGCGGCTGCTTGCTTGTCTTGCCCCCTCAAACTTCAAACGTAGCTTTGGGGGTCCGTGCAGGGGGCCTCCGGCAGCCCTGCTCTGAAAATGCGAACGTCTGCAGATAGCTGGCAGGCAGAAAGAGCTAGCCTGGAAAGCTGTTGCTCAGCCTCATCTGCCCATGGCACTGCTCGCACAGAGGCACAGAGACTGGGGCTGCTTGCTTGTCTTGCCCCCTCAAACTTCAAACGTAGCTTTGGGGGTCCGTGCAGGGGGCCTCCGGCAGCCCTGCTCTGAATATGCGAACGTCTGCAGATAGCTGGCAGGCAGAAAGAGCTAGCCTGGAAAGCTGTTGCTCAGCCTCATCTGCCCATGGCACTGCTCGCACAGAGGCACAGAGGCTGGGGCTGCTTGCTTGTCTTGCCCCCTCAAACTTCAAACGTAGCTTTGGGGGTCCGTGCAGGGGGCCTCCGGCAGCCCTGCTCTGAAAATGCGAACGTCTGCAGATAGCTGGCAGGCAGAAAGAGCTAGCCTGGAAAGCTGTTGCTCAGCCTCATCTGCCCATGGCACTGCTCGCACAGAGGCACAGAGACTGGGGCTGCTTGCTTGTCTTGCCCCCTCAAACTTCAAACGTAGCTTTGGGGGTCCGTGCAGGGGGCCTCCGGCAGCCCTGCTCCCAAAATGCGAACGTCTGCAGATAGCTCGCAGGCAGAAAGAGCTAGCCTGGAAAGCTGTTGCTCAGCCTCATCTGCCCATGGCACTGCTCGCACAGAGGCACAGAGACTGGGGCTGCTTGCTTGTCTTGCCCCCTCAAACTTCAAACGTAGCTTTGGGGGTCCGTGCAGGGGGCCTCCGGCAGCCCTGCTCCCAAAATGCGAACGTCTGCAGATAGCTGGCAGGCAGAAAGAGCTAGCCTGGAAAGCTGTTGCTCGGCCTCATCTGCCCATGGCACTGCTCGCACAGAGGCACAGAGACTGGGGCTGCTTGCTTGTCTTGCCCCCTCAAACTTCAAACGTAGATCTGGGGGTCCGTGCAGGGGGCCTCCGGCAGCCCTGCTCCCAAAATGCGAACGTCTGCAGATAGCTGGCAGGCAGAAAGAGCTAGCCTGGAAAGCTGTTGCTCAGCCTCATCTGCCCATGGCACTGCTCGCACAGAGGCACAGAGACTGGGGCTGCTTGCTTGTCTTGCCCCCTCAAACTTCAAAAGTAGCTTTGGGGGTCCGTGCAGGGGGCCTGCGGCAGCCCTGCTCCCAAAATGCGAACGTCTGCAGATAGCTCGCAGGCAGAAAGAGCTAGCCTGGAAAGCTGTTGCTCAGCCTCATCTGCCCATGGCACTGCTCGCACAGAGGCACAGAGACTGGGGCTGCTTGCTTGTCTTGCCCCCTCAAACTTCAAACGTAGCTTTGGGGGTCCGTGCAGGGGGCCTCCGGCAGCCCTGCTCCCAAAATGCGAACGTCTGCAGATAGCACGCAGACAGAAAGCGCTAGCCTGGAATGCTGTTGCTCGGCCTCATCTGCCCATGGCACTGCTCGCACAGAGGCACAGAGACTGGGGCTGCTTGCTTGTCTTGCCCCCTCAAACTTCAAACGTAGCTTTGGGGGTCCGTGCAGGGGGCCTCTGGCAGCCCTGCTCCCAAAATGCGAACGTCTGCAGATAGCTGGCAGGCAGAAAGAGCTAGCCTGGAAAGCTGTTGCTCAGCCTCATCTGCCCATGGCACTGCTCGCACAGAGGCACAGAGGCTGGGGCTGCTTGCTTGTCTTGCCCCCTCAAACTTCAAACGTAGCTTTGGGGGTCCGTGCAGGGGGCTTCCGGCAGCCCTGCTCTGAAAATGCGAACGTCTGCAGATAGCTGGCAGGCAGAAAGAGCTAGCCTGGAAAGCTGTTGCTCAGCCTCATCTGCCCATGGCACTGCTCGCACAGAGGCACAGAGACTGGGGCTGCTTGCTTGTCTTGCCCCGTCAAACTTCAAACGTAGCTTTGGGGGTCCGTGCAGGGGGCCTCTGGCAGCCCTGCTCCCAAAATGCGAACGTCTGCAGATAGCTGGCAGGCAGAAAGAGCTAGCCTGGAAAGCTGTTGCTCAGCCTCATCTGCCCATGGCACTGCTCGCACAGAGGCACAGAGGCTGGGGCTGCTTGCTTGTCTTGCCCCCTCAAACTTCAAACGTAGCTTTGGGGGTCCGTGCAGGGGGCTTCCGGCAGCCCTGCTCTGAAAATGCGAACGTCTGCAGATAGCTGGCAGGCAGAAAGAGCTAGCCTGGAAAGCTGTTGCTCAGCCTCATCTGCCCATGGCACTGCTCGCACAGAGGCACAGAGACTGGGGCTGCTTGCTTGTCTTGCCCCCTCAAACTTCAAACGTAGCTTTGGGGGTCCGTGCAGGGGGCCTCCGGCAGCCCTGCTCTGAAAATGCGAACGTCTGCAGATAGCTGGCAGGCAGAAAGAGCTAGCCTGGAAAGCTGTTGCTCAGCCTCATCTGCCCATGGCACTGCTCGCACAGAGGCACAGAGACTGGGGCTGCTTGCTTGTCTTGCCCCCTCAAACTTCAAACGTAGCTTTGGGGGTCCGTGCAGGGGGCCTCCGGCAGCCCTGCTCTGAAAATGCGAACGTCTGCAGATAGCTGGCAGGCAGAAAGAGCTAGCCTGGAAAGCTGTTGCTCAGCCTCATCTGCCCATGGCACTGCTCGCACAGAGGCACAGAGACTGGGGCTGCTTGCTTGTCTTGCCCCCTCAAACTTCAAACGTAGCTTTGGGGGTCCGTGCAGGGGGCCTCCGGCAGCCCTGCTCTGAATATGCGAACGTCTGCAGATAGCTGGCAGGCAGAAAGAGCTAGCCTGGAAAGCTGTTGCTCAGCCTCATCTGCCCATGGCACTGCTCGCACAGAGGCACAGAGGCTGGGGCTGCTTGCTTGTCTTGCCCCCTCAAACTTCAAACGTAGCTTTGGGGGTCCGTGCAGGGGGCCTCCGGCAGCCCTGCTCTGAAAATGCGAACGTCTGCAGATAGCTGGCAGGCAGAAAGAGCTAGCCTGGAAAGCTGTTGCTCAGCCTCATCTGCCCATGGCACTGCTCGCACAGAGGCACAGAGACTGGGGCTGCTTGCTTGTCTTGCCCCCTCAAACTTCAAACGTAGCTTTGGGGGTCCGTGCAGGGGGCCTCCGGCAGCCCTGCTCCCAAAATGCGAACGTCTGCAGATAGCTCGCAGGCAGAAAGAGCTAGCCTGGAAAGCTGTTGCTCAGCCTCATCTGCCCATGGCACTGCTCGCACAGAGGCACAGAGACTGGGGCTGCTTGCTTGTCTTGCCCCCTCAAACTTCAAACGTAGCTTTGGGGGTCCGTGCAGGGGGCCTCCGGCAGCCCTGCTCTGAAAATGCGAACGTCTGCAGATAGCTCGCAGGCAGAAAGAGCTAGCCTGGAAAGCTGTTGCTCAGCCTCATCTGCCCATGGCACTGCTCGCACAGAGGCACAGAGACTGGGGCTGCTTGCTTGTCTTGCCCCCTCAAACTTCAAACGTAACTTTGGGGGTCCGTGCAGGGGGCCTGCGGCAGCCCTGCTCCCAAAATGCGAACGTCTGCAGATAGCTCGCAGGCAGAAAGAGCTAGCCTGGAAAGCTGTTGCTCAGCCTCATCTGCCCATGGCACTGCTCGCACAGAGGCACAGAGACTGCGGCTGCTTGCTTGTCTTGCCCCCTCAAACTTCAAACGTAGCTGTGGGGGTCCGTGCAGGGGGCCTCCGGCAGCCCTGCTCCCAAAATGCGAACGTCTGCAGATAGCTCGCAGACAGAAAGCGCTAGCCTGGAAAGCTGTTGCTCGGCCTCATCTGCCCATGGCACTGCTCGCACAGAGGCACAGAGACTGGGGCTGCTTGCTTGTCTTGCCCCGTCAAACTTCAAACGTAGCTTTGGGGGTCCGTGCAGGGGGCCTCCGGCAGCCCTGCTCCCAAAATGCGAACGTCTGCAGATAGCTGGCAGGCAGAAAGAGCTAGCCTGGAAAGCTGTTGCTCAGCCTCATCTGCCCATGGCACTGCTCGCACAGAGGCACAGAGACTGGGGCTGCTTGCTTGTCTTGCCCCCTCAAACTTCAAACGTAGCTTTGGGGGTCCGTGCAGGGGGCCTCCGGCAGCCCTGCTCTGAAAATGCGAACGTCTGCAGATAGCTGGCAGGCAGAAACAGCTAGCCTGGAAAGCTGTTGCTCAGCCTCATCTGCCCATGGCACTGCTCGCACAGAGGCACAGAGACTGGGGCTGCTTGCTTGTCTTGCCCCCTCAAACTTCAAACGTAGCTTTGGGGGTCCGTGCAGGGGGCCTGCGTCAGCCCTGCTCCCAAAATGCGAACGTCTGCAGATAGCTGGCAGGCAGAAAGAGCTAGCCTGGAAAGCTGTTGCTCAGCCTCATCTGCCCATGGCACTGCTCGCACAGAGGCACAGAGACTGGGGCTGCTTGCTTGTCTTGCCCCCTCAAACTTCAAACGTAGATCTGGGGGTCCGTGCAGGGGGCCTCCGGCAGCGCTGCTCCCAAAATGCGAACGTCTGCAGATAGCTGGCAGGCAGAAAGAGCTAGCCTGGAAAGCTGTTGCTCAGCCTCATCTGCCCATGGCACTGCTCGCACAGAGGCACAGAGACTGGGGCTGCTTGCTTGTCTTGCCCCCTCAAACTTCAAACGTAGCTTTGGGGGTCCGTGCAGGGGGCCTGCGGCAGCCCTGCTCTGAAAATGCGAACGTCTGCAGATAGCTGGCAGGCAGAAAGAGCTAGCCTGGAAAGCTGTTGCTCAGCCTCATCTGCCCATGGCACTGCTCGCACAGAGGCACAGAGGCTGGGGCTGCTTGCTTGTCTTGCCCCCTCAAACTTCAAACGTAGCTTTGGGGGTCCGTGCAGGGGGCCTCCGGCAGCCCTGCTCTGAAAATGCGAACGTCTGCAGATAGCTGGCAGGCAGAAAGAGCTAGCCTGGAAAGCTGTTGCTCAGCCTCATCTGCCCATGGCACTGCTCGCACAGAGGCACAGAGACTGGGGCTGCTTGCTTGTCTTGCCCCCTCAAACTTCAAACGTAGCTTTGGGGGTCCGTGCAGGGGGCCTCCGGCAGCCCTGCTCCCAAAATGCGAACGTCTGCAGATAGCTCGCAGGCAGAAAGAGCTAGCCTGGAAAGCTGTTGCTCAGCCTCATCTGCCCATGGCACTGCTCGCACAGAGGCACAGAGACTGGGGCTGCTTGCTTGTCTTGCCCCCTCAAACTTCAAACGTAGCTTTGGGGGTCCGTGCAGGGGGCCTCCGGCAGCCCTGCTCTGAAAATGCGAACGTCTGCAGATAGCTCGCAGGCAGAAAGAGCTAGCCTGGAAAGCTGTTGCTCAGCCTCATCTGCCCATGGCACTGCTCGCACAGAGGCACAGAGACTGGGGCTGCTTGCTTGTCTTGCCCCCTCAAACTTCAAACGTAACTTTGGGGGTCCGTGCAGGGGGCCTGCGGCAGCCCTGCTCCCAAAATGCGAACGTCTGCAGATAGCTCGCAGGCAGAAAGAGCTAGCCTGGAAAGCTGTTGCTCAGCCTCATCTGCCCATGGCACTGCTCGCACAGAGGCACAGAGACTGCGGCTGCTTGCTTGTCTTGCCCCCTCAAACTTCAAACGTAGCTGTGGGGGTCCGTGCAGGGGGCCTCCGGCAGCCCTGCTCCCAAAATGCGAACGTCTGCAGATAGCTCGCAGACAGAAAGCGCTAGCCTGGAAAGCTGTTGCTCGGCCTCATCTGCCCATGGCACTGCTCGCACAGAGGCACAGAGACTGGGGCTGCTTGCTTGTCTTGCCCCGTCAAACTTCAAACGTAGCTTTGGGGGTCCGTGCAGGGGGCCTGCGTCAGCCCTGCTCCCAAAATGCGAACGTCTGCAGATAGCTGGCAGGCAGAAAGAGCTAGCCTGGAAAGCTGTTGCTCAGCCTCATCTGCCCATGGCACTGCTCGCACAGAGGCACAGAGACTGGGGCTGCTTGCTTGTCTTGCCCCCTCAAACTTCAAACGTAGCTTTGGGGGTCCGTGCAGGGGGCCTCCGGCAGCCCTGCTCTGAAAATGCGAACGTCTACAGATAGCTGGCAGGCAGAAACAGCTAGCCTGGAAAGCTGTTGCTCAGCCTCATCTGCCCATGGCACTGCTCGCACAGAGGCACAGAGACTGGGGCTGCTTGCTTGTCTTGCCCCCTCAAACTTCAAACGTAGCTTTGGGGGTCCGTGCAGGGGGCCTGCGTCAGCCCTGCTCCCAAAATGCGAACGTCTGCAGATAGCTGGCAGGCAGAAAGAGCTAGCCTGGAAAGCTGTTGCTCAGCCTCATCTGCCCATGGCACTGCTCGCACAGAGGCACAGAGACTGGGGCTGCTTGCTTGTCTTGCCCCCTCAAACTTCAAACGTAGATCTGGGGGTCCGTGCAGGGGGCCTCCGGCAGCGCTGCTCCCAAAATGCGAACGTCTGCAGATAGCTGGCAGGCAGAAAGAGCTAGCCTGGAAAGCTGTTGCTCAGCCTCATCTGCCCATGGCACTGCTCGCACAGAGGCACAGAGACTGGGGCTGCTTGCTTGTCTTGCCCCCTCAAACTTCAAACGTAGCTTTGGGGGTCCGTGCAGGGGGCCTGCGGCAGCCCTGCTCTGAAAATGCGAACGTCTGCAGATAGCTCGCAGGCAGAAAGAGCTAGCCTGGAAAGCTGTTGCTCGGCCTCATCTGCCCATGGCACTGCTCGCACAGAGGCACAGAGAATGGGGCTGCTTGCTTGTCTTGCCCCCTCAAACTTCAAACGTAGATCTGGGGGTCCGTGCAGGGGGCCTCCGGCAGCCCTGCTCTGAAAATGCGAACGTCTGCAGATAGCTGGCAGGCAGAAAGAGCTAGCCTGGAAAGCTGTTGCTCAGCCTCATCTGCCCATGGCACTGCTCGCACAGAGGCACAGAGACTGGGGCTGCTTGCTTGTCTTGCCCCCTCAAACTTCAAACGTAGATCTGGGGGTCCGTGCAGGGGGCCTCCGGCAGCCCTGCTCCCAAAATGCGAACGTCTGCAGATAGCTGGCAGGCAGAAAGTGCTAGCCTGGAAAGCTGTTGCTCAGCCTCATCTGCCCATGGCACTGCTCGCACAGAGGCACAGAGACTGGGGCTGCTTGCTTGTCTTGCCCCCTCAAACTTCAAACGTAGCTTTGGGGGTCCGTGCAGGGGGCCTCCGGCAGCCCTGCTCTGAATATGCGAACGTCTGCAGATAGCTGGCAGGCAGAAAGAGCTAGCCTGGAAAGCTGTTGCTCAGCCTCATCTGCCCATGGCACTGCTCGCACAGAGGCACAGAGACTGGGGCTGCTTGCTTGTCTTGCCCCCTCAAACTTCAAACGTAGCTTTGGGGGTCCGTGCAGGGGGCCTCCGGCAGCCCTGCTCTGAAAATGCGAACGTCTGCAGATAGCTGGCAGGCAGAAAGAGCTAGCCTGGAAAGCTGTTGCTCAGCCTCATCTGCCCATGGCACTGCACGCACAGAGGCACAGAGACTGGGGCTGCTTGCTTGTCTTGCCCCCTCAAACTTCAAACGTAGCTTTGGGGGTCCGTGCAGGGGGCCTCCGGCAGCCCTGCTCCCAAAATGCGAACGTCTGCAGATAGCTCGCAGGCAGAAAGAGCTAGCCTGGAAAGCTGTTGCTCAGCCTCATCTGCCCATGGCACTGCTCGCACAGAGGCACAGAGACTGGGGCTGCTTGCTTGTCTTGCCCCCTCAAACTTCAAACGTAGCTTTGGGGGTCCGTGCAGGGGGCCTCCGGCAGCCCTGCTCTGAAAATGCGAACGTCTGCAGATAGCTCGCAGGCAGAAAGAGCTAGCCTGGAAAGCTGTTGCTCAGCCTCATCTGCCCATGGCACTGCTCGCACAGAGGCACAGAGACTGGGGCTGCTTGCTTGTCTTGCCCCCTCAAACTTCAAACGTAACTTTGGGGGTCCGTGCAGGGGGCCTGCGGCAGCCCTGCTCCCAAAATGCGAACGTCTGCAGATAGCTGGCAGGCAGAAAGAGCTAGCCTGGAAAGCTGTTGCTCAGCCTCATCTGCCCATGGCACTGCTCGCACAGAGGCACAGAGACTGGGGCTGCTTGCTTGTCTTGCCCCCTCAAACTTCAAACGTAGCTCTGGGGGTCCGTGCAGGGGGCCTCCGGCAGCCCTGCTCTGAATATGCGAACGTCTGCAGATAGCTGGCAGGCAGAAAGAGCTAGCCTGGAAAGCTGTTGCTCAGCCTCATCTGCCCATGGCACTGCTCGCACAGAGGCACAGAGGCTGGGGCTGCTTGCTTGTCTTGCCCCCTCAAACTTCAAACGTAGCTTTGGGGGTCCGTGCAGGGGGCTTCCGGCAGCCCTGCTCTGAAAATGCGAACGTCTGCAGATAGCTGGCAGGCAGAAAGAGCTAGCCTGGAAAGCTGTTGCTCAGCCTCATCTGCCCATGGCACTGCTCGCACAGAGGCACAGAGACTGGGGCTGCTTGCTTGTCTTGCCCCCTCAAACTTCAAACGTAGCTTTGGGGGTCCGTGCAGGGGGCCTCCGGCAGCCCTGCTCTGAAAATGCGAACGTCTGCAGATAGCTGGCAGGCAGAAAGAGCTAGCCTGGAAAGCTGTTGCTCAGCCTCATCTGCCCATGGCACTGCTCGCACAGAGGCACAGAGACTGGGGCTGCTTGCTTGTCTTGCCCCCTCAAACTTCAACCGTAGCTTTGGGGGTCCGTGCAGGGGGCCTCCGGCAGCCCTGCTCCCAAAATGCGAACGTCTGCAGATAGCTGGCAGGCAGAAAGAGCAAGCCTGGAAAGCTGTTGCTCAGCCTCATCTGCCCATGGCACTGCTCGCACAGAGGCACAGAGACTGGGGCTGCTTGCTTGTCTTGCCCCCTCAAACTTCAAACGTAGCTTTGGGGGTCCGTGCAGGGGGCCTCCGGCAGCCCTGCTCTGAATATGCGAACGTCTGCAGATAGCTGGCAGGCAGAAAGAGCTAGCCTGGAAAGCTGTTGCTCAGCCTCATCTGCCCATGGCACTGCTCGCACAGAGGCACAGAGGCTGGGGCTGCTTGCTTGTCTTGCCCCCTCAAACTTCAAACGTAGCTTTGGGGGTCCGTGCAGGGGGCCTCCGGCAGCCCTGCTCTGAAAATGCGAACGTCTGCAGATAGCTCGCAGGCAGAAAGAGCTAGCCTGGAAAGCTGTTGCTCAGCCTCATCTGCCCATGGCACTGCTCGCACAGAGGCACAGAGACTGGGGCTGCTTGCTTGTCTTGCCCCCTCAAACTTCAAACGTAGCTTTGGGGGTCCGTGCAGGGGGCCTCCGGCAGCCCTGCTCCCAAAATGCGAACGTCTGCAGATAGCTCGCAGGCAGAAAGAGCTAGCCTGGAAAGCTGTTGCTCAGCCTCATCTGCCCATGGCACTGCTCGCACAGAGGCACAGAGACTGGGGCTGCTTGCTTGTCTTGCCCCCTCAAACTTCAAACGTATCTTTGGGGGTCCGTGCAGGGGGCCTCCGGCAGCCCTGCTCTGAAAATGCGAACGTCTGCAGATAGCTCGCAGGCAGAAAGAGCTAGCCTGGAAAGCTGTTGCTCAGCCTCATCTGCCCATGGCACTGCTCGCACAGAGGCACAGAGACTGGGGCTGCTTGCTTGTCTTGCCCCCTCAAACTTCAAACGTAGCTGTGGGGGTCCGTGCAGGGGGCCTCCGGCAGCCCTGCTCCCAAAATGCGAACGTCTGCAGATAGCTCGCAGACAGAAAGCGCTAGCCTGGAAAGCTGTTGCTCGGCCTCATCTGCCCATGGCACTGCTCGCACAGAGGCACAGAGACTGGGGCTGCTTGCTTGTCTTGCCCCCTCAAACTTCAAACGTAGCTTTGGGGGTCCGTGCAGGGGGCCTCCGGCAGCCCTGCTCTGAAAATGCGAACGTCTGCAGATAGCTGGCAGGCAGAAAGAGCTAGCCTGGAAAGCTGTTGCTCAGCCTCATCTGCCCATGGCACTGCTCGCACAGAGGCACAGAGACTGGGGCTGCTTGGTTGTCTTGCCCCCTCAAACTTCAAACGTAGCTTTGGGGGTCCGTGCAGGGGGCCTGCGTCAGCCCTGCTCCCAAAATGCGAACGTCTGCAGATAGCTGGCAGGCAGAAAGAGCTAGCCTGGAAAGCTGTTGCTCAGCCTCATCTGCCCATGGCACTGCTCGCACAGAGGCACAGAGACTGGGGCTGCTTGCTTGTCTTGCCCCCTCAAACTTCAAACGTAGATCTGGGGGTCCGTGCAGGGGGCCTCCGGCAGCCCTACTCTGAAAATGCGAACGTCTGCAGATAGCTGGCAGGCAGAAAGAGCTAGCCTGGAAAGCTGTTGCTCAGCCTCATCTGCCCATGGCACTGCTCGCACAGAGGCACAGAGACTGGGGCTGCTTGCTTGTCTTGCCCCCTCAAACTTCAAACGTAGCTTTGGGGGTCCGTGCAGGGGGCCTCCGGCAGCCCTGCTCCCAAAATGCGAACGTCTGCAGATAGCTGGCAGGCAGAAACAGCTAGCCTGGAAAGCTGTTGCTCAGCCTCATCTGCCCATGGCACTGCTCGCACAGAGGCACAGAGACTGGGGCTGCTTGCTTGTCTTGCCCCCTCAAACTTCAAACGTAGCTTTGGGGGTCCGTGCAGGGGGCCTCCGGCAGCCCTGCTCTTAAAATGCGAACGTCTGCAGATAGCTGGCAGGCAGAAAGAGCTAGCCTGGAAAGCTGTTGCTCAGCCTCATCTGCCCATGGCACTGCTCGCACAGAGGCACAGAGACTGGGGCTGCTTGCTTGTCTTGCCCCCTCAAACTTCAAATGTAGCTTTGGGGGTCCGTGCAGGGGGCTTCCGGCAGCCCTGCTCCCAAAATGCGAACGTCTGCAGATAGCTCGCAGGCAGAAAGCGCTAGCGTGGAAAGCTGTTGCTCAGCCTCATCTGCCCATGGCACTGCTCGCACAGAGGCACAGAGACTGGGGCTGCTTGCTTGTCTTGCCCCCTCAAACTTCAAACGTAGCTTTGGGGGTCCGTGCAGGGGGCCTGCGGCAGCCCTGCTCCCAAAATGCGAACGTCTGCAGATAGCTGGCAGGCAGAAACAGCTAGCCTGGAAAGCTGTTGCTCAGCCTCATCTGCCCATGGCACTGCTCGCACAGAGGCACAGAGACTGGGGCTGCTTGCTTGTCTTGCCCCCTCAAACTTCAAACGTAGCTTTGGGGGTCCGTGCAGGGGGCCTGCGTCAGCCCTGCTCCCAAAATGCGAACGTCTGCAGATAGCTGGCAGGCAGAAAGAGCTAGCCTGGAAAGCTGTTGCTCAGCCTCATCTGCCCATGGCACTGCTCGCACAGAGGCACAGAGACTGGGGCTGCTTGCTTGTCTTGCCCCCTCAAACTTCAAACGTAGCTTTGGGGGTCCGTGCAGGGGGCCTCCGGCAGCCCTGCTCCCAAAATGCGAACGTCTGCAGATAGCTGGCAGGCAGAAAGAGCTAGCCTGGAAAGCTGTTGCTCAGCCTCATCTGCCCATGGCACTGCTCGCACAGAGGCACAGAGACTGGGGCTGCTTGCTTGTCTTGCCCCCTCAAACTTCAAACGTAGATCTGGGGGTCCGTGCAGGGGGCCTCCGGCAGCCCTGCTCCCAAAATGCGAACGTCTGCAGATAGCTGGCAGGCAGAAAGAGCTAGCCTGGAAAGCTGTTGCTCAGCCTCATCTGCCCATGGCACTGCTCGCACAGAGGCACAGAGACTGGGGCTGCTTGCTTGTCTTGCCCCCTCAAACTTCAAACGTAGATCTGGGGGTCCGTGCAGGGGGCCTCCGGCAGCCCTGCTCCCAAAATGCGAACGTCTGCAGATAGCTGGCAGGCAGAAAGTGCTAGCCTGGAAAGCTGTTGCTCAGCCTCATCTGCCCATGGCACTGCTCGCACAGAGGCACAGAGACTGGGGCTGCTTGCTTGTCTTGCCCCCTCAAACATCAAACGTAGCTTTGGGGGTCCGTGCAGGTGGCCTCCGGCAGCCCTGCTCCCAAAATGCGAACGTCTGCAGATAGCTGGCAGGCAGAAAGAGCTAGCCTGGAAAGCTGTTGCTCAGCCTCATCTGTCCATGGCACTGCTCGCACAGAGGCACAGAGACTGGGGCTGCTTGCTTGTCTTGCCCCCTCAAACTTCAAACGTAGATCTGGGTGTCCGTGCAGGGGGCCTCCGGCAGCCCTGCTCCCAAAATGCGAACGTCTGCAGATAGCTCGCAGGCAGAAAGCGCTAGCCTGGAAAGCTGTTGCTCAGCCTCATCTGCCCATGGCACTGCTCGCACAGAGGCACAGAGACTGGGGCTGCTTGCTTGTCTTGCCCCCTCAAACTTCAAACGTAGATCTGGGGGTCCGTGCAGGGGGCCTCCGGCAGCCCTGCTCCCAAAATGCGAACGTCTGCAGATAGCTGGCAGGCAGAAAGAGCTAGCCTGGAAAGCTGTTGCTCGGCCTCATCTGCCCATGGCACTGCTCGCACAGAGGCACAGAGACTGGGGCTGCTTGCTTGTCTTGCCCCCTCAAACTTCAAACGTAGATCTGGGGGTCCGTGCAGGGGGCCTCCGGCAGCCCTGCTCTGAAAATGCGAACGTCTGCAGATAGCTGGCAGGCAGAAAGAGCTAGCCTGGAAAGCTGTTGCTCAGCCTCATCTGCCCATGGCACTGCTCGCACAGAGGCACAGAGACTGGGGCTGCTTGCTTGTCTTGCCCCCTCAAACTTCAAACGTAGCTTTGGGGGTCCGTGCAGGGGGCCTGCGTCAGCCCTGCTCCCAAAATGCGAACGTCTGCAGATAGCTCGCAGGCAGAAAGAGCTAGCCTGGAAAGCTGTTGCTCAGCCTCATCTGCCCATGGCACTGCTCGCACAGAGGCACAGAGACTGGGGCTGCTTGCTTGTCTTGCCCCCTCAAACTTCAAACGTAGCTTTGGGGGTCCGTGCAGGGGGCCTCCGGCAGCCCTGCTCTGAATATGCGAACGTCTGCAGATAGCTGGCAGGCAGAAAGAGCTAGCCTGGAAAGCTGTTGCTCAGCCTCATCTGCCCATGGCACTGCTCGCACAGAGGCACAGAGACTGGGGCTGCTTGCTTGTCTTGCCCCCTCAAACTTCAAACGTAGCTTTGGGGGTCCGTGCAGGGGGCCTGCGGCAGCCCTGCTCTGAAAATGCGAACGTCTGCAGATAGCTGGCAGGCAGAAAGAGCTAGCCTGGAAAGCTGTTGCTCAGCCTCATCTGCCCATGGCACTGCTCGCACAGAGGCACAGAGACTGGGGCTGCTTGCTTGTCTTGCCCCCTCAAACTTCAAACGTAGCTTTGGGGGTCCGTGCAGGGGGCCTCCGGCAGCCCTGCTCTGAAAATGCGAACGTCTGCAGATAGCTCGCAGGCAGAAAGAGCTAGCCTGGAAAGCTGTTGCTCAGCCTCATCTGCCCATGGCACTGCTCGCACAGAGGCACAGAGACTGGGGCTGCTTGCTTGTCTTGCCCCCTCAAACTTCAACCGTAGCTTTGGGGGTCCGTGCAGGGGGCCTCCGGCAGCCCTGCTCTGAAAATGCGAAAGTCTGCAGATAGCTGGCAGGCAGAAAGAGCTAGCCTGGAAAGCTGTTGCTCAGCCTCATCTGCCCATGGCACTGCTCGCACAGAGGCACAGAGACTGGGGCTGCTTGCTTGTCTTGCCCCCTCAAACTTCAAACGTAGCTTTGGGGGTCCGTGCAGGGGTCCTCCGGCAGCCCTGCTCTGAAAATGCGAATGTCTGCAGATAGCTGGCAGGCAGAAAGAGCTAGCCTGGAAAGCTGTTGCTCAGCCTCATCTGCCCATGGCACTGCTCGCACAGAGGCACAGAGACTGGGGCTGCTTGCTTGTCTTGCCCCCTCAAACTTCAAACGTAGCTTTGGGGGTCCGTGCAGGGGGCCTGCGTCAGCCCTGCTCCCAAAATGCGAACGTCTGCAGATAGCTGGCAGGCAGAAAGAGCTAGCCTGGAAAGCTGTTGCTCAGCCTCATCTGCCCATGGCACTGCTCGCACAGAGGCACAGAGACTGGGGCTGCTTGCTTGTCTTGCCCCCTCAAACTTCAAACGTAGATCTGGGGGTCCGTGCAGGGGGCCTCCGGCAGCCCTGCTCCCAAAATGCGAACGTCTGCAGATAGCTGGCAGCCAGAAAGAGCTAGCCTGGAAAGCTGTTGCTCAGCCTCATCTGCCCATGGCACTGCTCGCACAGAGGCACAGAGACTGGGGCTGCTTGCTTGTCTTGCCCCCTCAAACTTCAAACGTAGATCTGGGGGTCCGTGCAGGGGGCCTCCGGCAGCCCTGCTCCCAAAATGCGAACGTCTGCAGATAGCTGGCAGGCAGAAAGTGCTAGCCTGGAAAGCTGTTGCTCAGCCTCATCTGCCCATGGCACTGCTCGCACAGAGGCACAGAGACTGGGGCTGCTTGCTTGTCTTGCCCCCTCAAACATCAAACGTAGCTTTGGGGGTCCGTGCAGGTGGCCTCCGGCAGCCCTGCTCCCAAAATGCGAACGTCTGCAGATAGCTGGCAGGCAGAAAGAGCTAGCCTGGAAAGCTGTTGCTCAGCCTCATCTGTCCATGGCACTGCTCGCACAGAGGCACAGAGACTGGGGCTGCTTGCTTGTCTTGCCCCCTCAAACTTCAAACGTAGATCTGGGTGTCCGTGCAGGGGGCCTCCGGCAGCCCTGCTCCCAAAATGCGAACGTCTGCAGATAGCTCGCAGGCAGAAAGCGCTAGCCTGGAAAGCTGTTGCTCAGCCTCATCTGCCCATGGCACTGCTCGCACAGAGGCACAGAGACTGGGGCTGCTTGCTTGTCTTGCCCCCTCAAACTTCAAACGTAGATCTGGGGGTCCGTGCAGGGGGCCTCCGGCAGCCCTGCTCCCAAAATGCGAACGTCTGCAGATAGCTGGCAGGCAGAAAGAGCTAGCCTGGAAAGCTGTTGCTCGGCCTCATCTGCCCATGGCACTGCTCGCACAGAGGCACAGAGACTGGGGCTGCTTGCTTGTCTTGCCCCCTCAAACTTCAAACGTAGATCTGGGTGTCCGTGCAGGGGGCCTCCGGCAGCCCTGCTCTGAAAATGCGAACGTCTGCAGATAGCTGGCAGGCAGAAAGAGCTAGCCTGGAAAGCTGTTGCTCAGCCTCATCTGCCCATGGCACTGCTCGCACAGAGGCACAGAGACTGGGGCTGCTTGCTTGTCTTGCCCCCTCAAACTTCAAACGTAGCTTTGGGGGTCCGTGCAGGGGGCCTCCGGCAGCCCTGCTCCCAAAATGCGAACGTCTGCAGATAGCTGGCAGGCAGAAAGAGCTAGCCTGGAAAGCTGTTGCTCAGCCTCATCTGCCCATGGCACTGCTCGCACAGAGGCACAGAGACTGGGGCTGCTTGCTTGTCTTGCCCCCTCAAACTTCAAACGTAGCTTTGGGGGTCCGTGCAGGGGGCCTCCGGCAGCCCTGCTCTGAATATGCGAACGTCTGCAGATAGCTGGCAGGCAGAAAGAGCTAGCCTGGAAAGCTGTTGCTCAGCCTCATCTGCCCATGGCACTGCTCGCACAGAGGCACAGAGACTGGGGCTGCTTGCTTGTCTTGCCCCCTCAAACTTCAAACGTAGCTTTGGGGGTCCGTGCAGGGGGCCTGCGGCAGCCCTGCTCCCAAAATGCGAACGTCTGCAGATAGCTGGCAGGCAGAAAGAGCTAGCCTGGAAAGCTGTTGCTCAGCCTCATCTGCCCATGGCACTGCTCGCACAGAGGCACAGAGACTGGGGCTGCTTGCTTGTCTTGCCCCCTCAAACTTCAAACGTAGCTTTGGGGGTCCGTGCAGGGGGCCTCCGGCAGCCCTGCTCTGAAAATGCGAACGTCTGCAGATAGCTGGCAGGCAGAAAGAGCTAGCCTGGAAAGCTGTTGCTCAGCCTCATCTGCCCATGGCACTGCTCGCACAGAGGCACAGAGACTGGGGCTGCTTGCTTGTCTTGCCCCCTCAAACTTCAAACGTAACTTTGGGGGTCCGTGCAGGGGGCCTGCGGCAGCCCTGCTCCCAAAATGCGAACGTCTGCAGATAGCTCGCAGACAGAAAGCGCTAGCCTGGAATGCTGTTGCTCGGCCTCATCTGCCCATGGCACTGCTCGCACAGAGGCACAGAGACTGGGGCTGCTTGCTTGTCTTGCCCCCTCAAACTTCAAACGTAGCTTTGGGGGTCCGTGCAGGGGGCCTGCGGCAGCCCTGCTCTGAAAATGCGAACGTCTGCAGATAGCTGGCAGGCAGAAAGAGCTAGCCTGGAAAGCTGTTGCTCAGCCTCATCTGCCCATGGCACTGCTCGCACAGAGGCACAGAGACTGGGGCTGCTTGCTTGTCTTGCCCCCTCAAACTTCAAACGTAGCTTTGGGGGTCCGTGCAGGGGGCCTCCGGCAGCCCTGCTCCCAAAATGCGAACGTCTGCAGATAGCTGGCAGGCAGAAAGAGCTAGCCTGGAAAGCTGTTGCTCAGCCTCATCTGCCCATGGCACTGCTCGCACAGAGGCACAGAGACTGGGGCTGCTTGCTTGTCTTGCCCCCTCAAACTTCAAACGTAACTTTGGGGGTCCGTGCAGGGGGCCTCCGGCAGCCCTGCTCTGAATATGCGAACGTCTGCAGATAGCTGGCAGGCAGAAAGAGCTAGCCTGGAAAGCTGTTGCTCAGCCTCATCTGCCCATGGCACTGCTCGCACAGAGGCACAGAGGCTGGGGCTGCTTGCTTGTCTTGCCCCCTCAAACTTCAAACGTAGCTTTGGGGGTCCGTGCAGGGGGCCTCCGGCAGCCCTGCTCCCAAAATGCGAACGTCTGCAGATAGCTGGCAGGCAGAAAGAGCTAGCCTGGAAAGCTGTTGCTCAGCCTCATCTGCCCATGGCACTGCTCGCACAGAGGCACAGAGACTGGGGCTGCTTGCTTGTCTTGCCCCCTCAAACTTCAAACGTAGCTTTGGGGGTCCGTGCAGGGGGCCTCCGGCAGCCCTGCTCTGAAAATGCGAACGTCTGCAGATAGCTGGCAGGCAGAAAGAGCTAGCCTGGAAAGCTGTTGCTCAGCCTCATCTGCCCATGGCACTGCTCGCACAGAGGCACAGAGACTGGGGCTGCTTGCTTGTCTTGCCCCCTCAAACTTCAAACGTAACTTTGGGGGTCCGTGCAGGGGGCCTGCGGCAGCCCTGCTCCCAAAATGCGAACGTCTGCAGATAGCTGGCAGGCAGAAAGAGCTAGCCTGGAAAGCTGTTGCTCAGCCTCATCTGCCCATGGCACTGCTCGCACAGAGGCACAGAGACTGCGGCTGCTTGCTTGTCTTGCCCCCTCAAACTTCAAACGTAGCTGTGGGGGTCCGTGCAGGGGGCCTCCGGCAGCCCTGCTCCCAAAATGCGAATGTCTGCAGATAGCTCGCAGACAGAAAGCGCTAGCCTGGAAAGCTGTTGCTCGGCCTCATCTGCCCATGGCACTGCTCGCACAGAGGCACAGAGACTGGGGCTGCTTGCTTGTCTTGCCCCCTCAAACTTCAAACGTAGCTTTGGGGGTCCGTGCAGGGGGCCTCCGGCAGCCCTGCTCTGAAAATGCGAACGTCTGCAGATAGCTGGCAGGCAGAAAGAGCTAGCCTGGAAAGCTGTTGCTCAGCCTCATCTGCCCATGGCACTGCTCGCACAGAGGCACAGAGACTGGGGCTGCTTGCTTGTCTTGCCCCCTCAAACTTCAAACGTAGATCTGGGGGTCCGTGCAGGGAGCCTCCGGCAGCCCTGCTCTGAATATGCGAACGTCTGCAGATAGCTCGCAGGCAGAAATAGCTAGCCTGGAAAGCTGTTGCTCAGCCTCATCTGCCCATGGCACTGCTCGCACAGAGGCACAGAGACTGGGGCTGCTTGCTTGTCTTGCCCCCTCAAACTTCAAACGTAGCTTTGGGGGTCCGTGCAGGGGGCTTCCGGCAGCCCTGCTCTGAAAATGCGAACGTCTGCAGATAGCTGGCAGGCAGAAAGAGCTAGCCTGGAAAGCTGTTGCTCAGCCTCATCTGCCCATGGCACTGCTCGCACAGAGGCACAGAGACTGGGGCTGCTTGCTTGTCTTGCCCCCTCAAACTTCAAACGTAGCTTTGGGGGTCCGTGCAGGGGGCCTCCGGCAGCCCTGCTCTGAAAATGCGAACGTCTGCAGATAGCTGGCAGGCAGAAAGAGCTAGCCTGGAAAGCTGTTGCTCAGCCTCAACTGCCCATGGCACTGCTCGCACAGAGGCACAGAGACTGGGGCTGCTTGCTTGTCTTGCCCCCTCAAACTTGAAACGTAGCTTTGGGGGTCCGTGCAGGGGGCCTCCGGCAGCCCTGCTCCCAAAATGCGAACGTCTGCAGATAGCTGGCAGGCAGAAAGAGCTAGCCTGGAAAGCTGTTGCTCAGCCTCATCTGCCCATGGCACTGCTCGCACAGAGGCACAGAGACTGGGGCTGCTTGCTTGTCTTGCCCCCTCAAACTTCAAACGTAGCTTTGGGGGTCCGTGCAGGGGGCCTCCGGCAGCCCTGCTCCCAAAATGCGAACGTCTGCAGATAGCTCGCAGGCAGAAAGAGCTAGCCTGGAAAGCTGTTGCTCAGCCTCATCTGCCCATGGCACTGCTCGCACAGAGGCACAGAGACTGGGGCTGCTTGCTTGTCTTGCCCCCTCAAACTTCAAACGTAGCTTTGGGGGTCCGTGCAGGGGGCCTCCGGCAGCCCTGCTCTGAAAATGCGAACGTCTGCAGATAGCTCGCAGGCAGAAAGAGCTAGCCTGGAAAGCTGTTGCTCAGCCTCATCTGCCCATGGCACTGCTCGCACAGAGGCACAGAGACTGGGGCTGCTTGCTTGTCTTGCCCCCTCAAACTTCAAACGTAGCTGTGGGGGTCCGTGCAGGGGGCCTCCGGCAGCCCTGCTCCCAAAATGCGAACGTTTGCAGATAGCTCGCAGGCAGAAAGAGCTAGCCTGGAAAGCTGTTGCTCAGCCTCATCTGCCCATGGCACTGCTCGCACAGAGGCACAGAGACTGGGGCTGCTTGCTTGTCTTGCCCCCTCAAACTTCAAACGTAGCTTTGGGGGTCCGTGCAGGGGGCCTCCGGCAGCCCTGCTCTGAAAATGCGAACGTCTGCAGATAGCTGGCAGGCAGAAAGAGCTAGCCTGGAAAGCTGTTGCTCAGCCTCATCTGCCCATGGCACTGCTCGCACAGAGGCACAGAGACTGGGGCTGCTTGCTTGTCTTGCCCCCTCAAACTTCAAACGTAGCTGTGGGGGTCCGTGCAGGGGGCCTCCGGCAGCCCTGCTCTGAAAATGCGAACGTCTGCAGATAGCTGGCAGGCAGAAAGAGCTAGCCTGGAAAGCTGTTGCTCAGCCTCATCTGCCCATGGCACTGCTCGCACAGAGGCACAGAGACTGGGGCTGCTTGCTTGTCTTGCCCCCTCAAACTTCAAACGTAGCTTTGGGGGTCCGTGCAGGGGGCCTCCGGCAGCCCTGCTCCCAAAATGCGAACGTCTGCAGATAGCTGGCAGGCAGAAAGAGCTAGCCTGGAAAGCTGTTGCTCAGCCTCATCTGCCCATGGCACTGCTCGCACAGAGGCACAGAGACTGGGGCTGCTTGCTTGTCTTGCCCCCTCAAACTTCAAACGTA
This sequence comes from Opisthocomus hoazin, assembly GCF_030867145.1. Lineage (NCBI taxonomy): Eukaryota > Metazoa > Chordata > Aves > Opisthocomiformes > Opisthocomidae > Opisthocomus > Opisthocomus hoazin. Next base: position 68,866 of record NW_027448966.1, read on the forward strand.
GCTTTGGGGGTCCGTGCAGGGGGCCTCCGGCAGCCCTGCTCTGAATATGCGAACGTCTGCAGATAGCTGGCAGGCAGAAAGAGCTAGCCTGGAAAGCTGTTGCTCAGCCTCATCTGCCCATGGCACTGCTCGCACAGAGGCACAGAGACTGGGGCTGCTTGCTTGTCTTGCCCCCTCAAACTTCAAACGTAGCTTTGGGGGTCCGTGCAGGGGGCCTGCGGCAGCCCTGCTCCCAAAATGCGAACGTCTGCAGATAGCTGGCAGGCAGAAAGAGCTAGCCTGGAAAGCTGTTGCTCAGCCTCATCTGCCCATGGCACTGCTCGCACAGAGGCACAGAGACTGGGGCTGCTTGCTTGTCTTGCCCCCTCAAACTTCAAACGTAGCTTTGGGGGTCCGTGCAGGGGGCCTCCGGCAGCCCTGCTCTGAAAATGCGAACGTCTGCAGATAGCTGGCAGGCAGAAAGAGCTAGCCTGGAAAGCTGTTGCTCAGCCTCATCTGCCCATGGCACTGCTCGCACAGAGGCACAGAGACTGGGGCTGCTTGCTTGTCTTGCCCCCTCAAACTTCAAACGTAACTTTGGGGGTCCGTGCAGGGGGCCTGCGGCAGCCCTGCTCCCAAAATGCGAACGTCTGCAGATAGCTCGCAGACAGAAAGCGCTAGCCTGGAATGCTGTTGCTCGGCCTCATCTGCCCATGGCACTGCTCGCACAGAGGCACAGAGACTGGGGCTGCTTGCTTGTCTTGCCCCCTCAAACTTCAAACGTAGCTTTGGGGGTCCGTGCAGGGGGCCTGCGGCAGCCCTGCTCTGAAAATGCGAACGTCTGCAGATAGCTGGCAGGCAGAAAGAGCTAGCCTGGAAAGCTGTTGCTCAGCCTCATCTGCCCATGGCACTGCTCGCACAGAGGCACAGAGACTGGGGCTGCTTGCTTGTCTTGCCCCCTCAAACTTCAAACGTAGCTTTGGGGGTCCGTGCAGGGGGCCTCCGGCAGCCCTGCTCCCAAAATGCGAACGTCTGCAGATAGCTGGCAGGCAGAAAGAGCTAGCCTGGAAAGCTGTTGCTCAGCCTCATCTGCCCATGGCACTGCTCGCACAGAGGCACAGAGACTGGGGCTGCTTGCTTGTCTTGCCCCCTCAAACTTCAAACGTAACTTTGGGGGTCCGTGCAGGGGGCCTCCGGCAGCCCTGCTCTGAATATGCGAACGTCTGCAGATAGCTGGCAGGCAGAAAGAGCTAGCCTGGAAAGCTGTTGCTCAGCCTCATCTGCCCATGGCACTGCTCGCACAGAGGCACAGAGGCTGGGGCTGCTTGCTTGTCTTGCCCCCTCAAACTTCAAACGTAGCTTTGGGGGTCCGTGCAGGGGGCCTCCGGCAGCCCTGCTCCCAAAATGCGAACGTCTGCAGATAGCTGGCAGGCAGAAAGAGCTAGCCTGGAAAGCTGTTGCTCAGCCTCATCTGCCCATGGCACTGCTCGCACAGAGGCACAGAGACTGGGGCTGCTTGCTTGTCTTGCCCCCTCAAACTTCAAACGTAGCTTTGGGGGTCCGTGCAGGGGGCCTCCGGCAGCCCTGCTCTGAAAATGCGAACGTCTGCAGATAGCTGGCAGGCAGAAAGAGCTAGCCTGGAAAGCTGTTGCTCAGCCTCATCTGCCCATGGCACTGCTCGCACAGAGGCACAGAGACTGGGGCTGCTTGCTTGTCTTGCCCCCTCAAACTTCAAACGTAACTTTGGGGGTCCGTGCAGGGGGCCTGCGGCAGCCCTGCTCCCAAAATGCGAACGTCTGCAGATAGCTGGCAGGCAGAAAGAGCTAGCCTGGAAAGCTGTTGCTCAGCCTCATCTGCCCATGGCACTGCTCGCACAGAGGCACAGAGACTGCGGCTGCTTGCTTGTCTTGCCCCCTCAAACTTCAAACGTAGCTGTGGGGGTCCGTGCAGGGGGCCTCCGGCAGCCCTGCTCCCAAAATGCGAATGTCTGCAGATAGCTCGCAGACAGAAAGCGCTAGCCTGGAAAGCTGTTGCTCGGCCTCATCTGCCCATGGCACTGCTCGCACAGAGGCACAGAGACTGGGGCTGCTTGCTTGTCTTGCCCCCTCAAACTTCAAACGTAGCTTTGGGGGTCCGTGCAGGGGGCCTCCGGCAGCCCTGCTCTGAAAATGCGAACGTCTGCAGATAGCTGGCAGGCAGAAAGAGCTAGCCTGGAAAGCTGTTGCTCAGCCTCATCTGCCCATGGCACTGCTCGCACAGAGGCACAGAGACTGGGGCTGCTTGCTTGTCTTGCCCCCTCAAACTTCAAACGTAGATCTGGGGGTCCGTGCAGGGAGCCTCCGGCAGCCCTGCTCTGAATATGCGAACGTCTGCAGATAGCTCGCAGGCAGAAATAGCTAGCCTGGAAAGCTGTTGCTCAGCCTCATCTGCCCATGGCACTGCTCGCACAGAGGCACAGAGACTGGGGCTGCTTGCTTGTCTTGCCCCCTCAAACTTCAAACGTAGCTTTGGGGGTCCGTGCAGGGGGCTTCCGGCAGCCCTGCTCTGAAAATGCGAACGTCTGCAGATAGCTGGCAGGCAGAAAGAGCTAGCCTGGAAAGCTGTTGCTCAGCCTCATCTGCCCATGGCACTGCTCGCACAGAGGCACAGAGACTGGGGCTGCTTGCTTGTCTTGCCCCCTCAAACTTCAAACGTAGCTTTGGGGGTCCGTGCAGGGGGCCTCCGGCAGCCCTGCTCTGAAAATGCGAACGTCTGCAGATAGCTGGCAGGCAGAAAGAGCTAGCCTGGAAAGCTGTTGCTCAGCCTCAACTGCCCATGGCACTGCTCGCACAGAGGCACAGAGACTGGGGCTGCTTGCTTGTCTTGCCCCCTCAAACTTGAAACGTAGCTTTGGGGGTCCGTGCAGGGGGCCTCCGGCAGCCCTGCTCCCAAAATGCGAACGTCTGCAGATAGCTGGCAGGCAGAAAGAGCTAGCCTGGAAAGCTGTTGCTCAGCCTCATCTGCCCATGGCACTGCTCGCACAGAGGCACAGAGACTGGGGCTGCTTGCTTGTCTTGCCCCCTCAAACTTCAAACGTAGCTTTGGGGGTCCGTGCAGGGGGCCTCCGGCAGCCCTGCTCCCAAAATGCGAACGTCTGCAGATAGCTCGCAGGCAGAAAGAGCTAGCCTGGAAAGCTGTTGCTCAGCCTCATCTGCCCATGGCACTGCTCGCACAGAGGCACAGAGACTGGGGCTGCTTGCTTGTCTTGCCCCCTCAAACTTCAAACGTAGCTTTGGGGGTCCGTGCAGGGGGCCTCCGGCAGCCCTGCTCTGAAAATGCGAACGTCTGCAGATAGCTCGCAGGCAGAAAGAGCTAGCCTGGAAAGCTGTTGCTCAGCCTCATCTGCCCATGGCACTGCTCGCACAGAGGCACAGAGACTGGGGCTGCTTGCTTGTCTTGCCCCCTCAAACTTCAAACGTAGCTGTGGGGGTCCGTGCAGGGGGCCTCCGGCAGCCCTGCTCCCAAAATGCGAACGTTTGCAGATAGCTCGCAGGCAGAAAGAGCTAGCCTGGAAAGCTGTTGCTCAGCCTCATCTGCCCATGGCACTGCTCGCACAGAGGCACAGAGACTGGGGCTGCTTGCTTGTCTTGCCCCCTCAAACTTCAAACGTAGCTTTGGGGGTCCGTGCAGGGGGCCTCCGGCAGCCCTGCTCTGAAAATGCGAACGTCTGCAGATAGCTGGCAGGCAGAAAGAGCTAGCCTGGAAAGCTGTTGCTCAGCCTCATCTGCCCATGGCACTGCTCGCACAGAGGCACAGAGACTGGGGCTGCTTGCTTGTCTTGCCCCCTCAAACTTCAAACGTAGCTGTGGGGGTCCGTGCAGGGGGCCTCCGGCAGCCCTGCTCTGAAAATGCGAACGTCTGCAGATAGCTCGCAGGCAGAAAGCGCTAGCCTGGAAAGCTGTTGCTCGGCCTCATCTGCCCATGGCACTGCTCGCACAGAGGCACAGAGACTGGGGCTGCTTGCTTGTCTTGCCCCCTCAAACTTCAAACGTAGCTTTGGGGGTCCGTGCAGGGGGCCTCCGGCAGCCCTGCTCCCAAAATGCGAACGTCTGCAGATAGCTGGCAGGCAGAAAGAGCTAGCCTGGAAAGCTGTTGCTCAGCCTCATCTGCCCATGGCACTGCTCGCACAGAGGCACAGAGACTGGGGCTGCTTGCTTGTCTTGCCCCCTCAAACTTCAAACGTAGCTTTGGGGGTCCGTGCAGGGGGCCTCCGGCAGCCCTGCTCTGAAAATGCGAACGTCTGCAGATAGCTGGCAGGCAGAAAGAGCTAGCCTGGAAAGCTGTTGCTCAGCCTCATCTGCCCATGGCACTGCTCGCACAGAGGCACAGAGACTGGGGCTGCTTGCTTGTCTTGCCCCCTCAAACTTCAACCGTAGCTTTGGGGGTCCGTGCAGGGGGCCTCCGGCAGCCCTGCTCTGAAAATGCGAAAGTCTGCAGATAGCTGGCAGGCAGAAAGAGCTAGCCTGGAAAGCTGTTGCTCAGCCTCATCTGCCCATGGCACTGCTCGCACAGAGGCACAGAGACTGGGGCTGCTTGCTTGTCTTGCCCCCTCAAACTTCAAACGTAGCTTTGGGGGTCCGTGCAGGGGTCCTCCGGCAGCCCTGCTCTGAAAATGCGAATGTCTGCAGATAGCTGGCAGGCAGAAAGAGCTAGCCTGGAAAGCTGTTGCTCAGCCTCATCTGCCCATGGCACTGCTCGCACAGAGGCACAGAGACTGGGGCTGCTTGCTTGTCTTGCCCCCTCAAACTTCAAACGTAGCTTTGGGGGTCCGTGCAGGGGGCCTCCGGCAGCCCTGCTCCCAAACTGCGAACGTCTGCAGATAGCTGGCAGCCAGAAAGAGCTAGCCTGGGAAGCTGTTGCTCAGCCTCATCTGCCCATGGCACTGCTCGCACAGAGGCACAGAGACTGGGGCTGCTTGCTTGTCTTGCCCCCTCAAACTTCAAACGTAGCTCTGGGGGTCCGTGCAGGGGGCCTCCGGCAGCCCTGCTCTGAAAATGCGAACGTCTGCAGATAGCTCGCAGGCAGAAAGAGCTAGCCTGGAAAGCTGTTGCTCAGCCTCATCTGCCCATGGCACTGCTCGCACAGAGGCACAGAGACTGGGGCTGCTTGCTTGTCTTGCCCCCTCAAACTTCAAACGTAGCTCTGGGGGTCCGTGGAGGGGGCCTCCGGCAGCCCTGCTCTGAAAATGCGAACGTCTGCAGATAGCTCGCAGGCAGAAAGAGCTAGCCTGGAAAGCTGTTGCTCAGCCTCATCTGCCCATGGCACTGCTCGCACAGAGGCACAGAGACTGGGGCTGCTTGCTTGTCTTGCCCCGTCAAACTTCAAACGTAGCTTTGGGGGTCCGTGCAGGGGGCCTCCGGCAGCCCTGCTCCCAAAATGCGAACGTCTGCAGATAGCTGGCAGGCAGAAAGAGCTAGCCTGGAAAGCTGTTGCTCAGCCTCATCTGCCCATGGCACTGCTCGCACAGAGGCACTGAGACTGGGGCTGCTTGCTTGTCTTGCCCCCTCAAACTTCAAACGTAGATCTGGGGGTCCGTGCAGGGGGCCTTTGGCAGCCCTGCTCTGAAAATGCGAACGTCTGCAGATAGCTCGCAGGCAGAAAGAGCTAGCCTGGAAAGCTGTTGCTCAGCCTCATCTGCCCATGGCACTGCTCGCACAGAGGCACAGAGACTGGGGCTGCTTGCTTGTCTTGCCCCCTCAAACTTCAAACGTAGCTTTGGGGGTCCGTGCAGGGGGCCTGCGGCAGCCCTGCTCTGAAAATGCGAACGTCTGCAGATAGCTGGCAGGCAGAAAGAGCTAGCCTGGAAAGCTGTTGCTCAGCCTCATCTGCCCATGGCACTGCTCGCACAGAGGCACAGAGACTGGGGCTGCTTGCTTGTCTTGCCCCCTCAAACTTCAAACGTAGCTGTGGGGGTCCGTGCAGGGGGCCTCCGGCAGCCCTGCTCCCAAAATGCGAACGTCTGCAGATAGCTCGCAGGCAGAAAGCGCTAGCCTGGAAAGCTGTTGCTCGGCCTCATCTGCCCATGGCACTGCTCGCACAGAGGCACAGAGACTGGGGCTGCTTGCTTGTCTTGCCCCCTCAAACTTCAAACGTAGCTTTGGGGGTCCGTGCAGGGGGCCTCCGGCAGCCCTGCTCCCAAAATGCGAACGTCTGCAGATAGCTGGCAGGCAGAAAGAGCTAGCCTGGAAAGCTGTTGCTCAGCCTCATCTGCCCATGGCACTGCTCGCACAGAGGCACAGAGACTGGGGCTGCTTGCTTGTCTTGCCCCCTCAAACTTCAAACGTAGCTTTGGGGGTCCGTGCAGGTGGCCTCCGGCAGCCCTGCTCCAAAAATGCGAACGTCTGCAGATAGCTGGCAGGCAGAAAGAGCTAGCCTGGAAAGCTGTTGCTCAGCCTCATCTGCCCATGGCACTGCTCGCACAGAGGCACTGAGACTGGGGCTGCTTGCTTCTCTTGCCCCCTCAAACTTCAAACGTAGCTCTGGGGGTCCGTGCAGGGGGCCTCCGGCAGCCCTGCTCTGAAAATGCGAACGTCTGCAGATAGCTGGCAGGCAGAAAGAGCTAGCCTGGAAAGCTGTTGCTCAGCCTCATCTGCCCATGGCACTGCTCGCACAGAGGCACAGAGACTGGGGCTGCTTGCTTGTCTTGCCCCCTCAAACTTCAAACGTAGCTTTGGGGGTCCGTGCAGGGGGCCTCCGGCAGCCCTGCTCTGAAAATGCGAACGTCTGCAGATAGCTGGCAGGCAGAAAGAGCTAGCCTGGAAAGCTGTTGCTCAGCCTCATCTGCCCATGGCACTGCTCGCACAGAGGCACAGAGACTGGGGCTGCTTGCTTGTCTTGCCCCCTCAAACTTCAAACGTAGCTTTGGGGGTCCGTGCAGGGGGCCTCCGGCAGCCCTGCTCCCAAAATGCGAACGTCTGCAGATAGCTGGCAGGCAGAAAGAGCTAGCCTGGAAAGCTGTTGCTCAGCCTCATCTGCCCATGGCACTGCTCGCACAGAGGCACAGAGACTGGGGCTGCTTGCTTGTCTTGCCCCGTCAAACTTCAAACGTAGCTTTGGGGGTCCGTGCAGGGGGCCTCCGGCAGCCCTGCTCCCAAAATGCGAACGTCTGCAGATAGCTGGCAGGCAGAAAGAGCTAGCCTGGAAAGCTGTTGCTCAGCCTCATCTGCCCATGGCACTGCTCGCACAGAGGCACAGAGACTGGGGCTGCTTGCTTGTCTTGCCCCCTCAAACTTCAAACGTAGCTTTGGGGGTCCGTGCAGGGGGCCTCCGGCAGCCCTGCTCTGAAAATGCGAACGTCTGCAGATAGCTGGCAGGCAGAAAGAGCTAGCCTGGAAAGCTGTTGCTCAGCCTCATCTGCCCATGGCACTGCTCGCACAGAGGCACAGAGACTGGGGCTGCTTGCTTGTCTTGCCCCCTCAAACTTCAAACGTAGCTTTGGGGGTCCGTGCAGGGGGCCTCCGGCAGCCCTGCTCTGAAAATGCGAACGTCTGCAGATAGCTGGCAGGCAGAAAGAGCTAGCCTGGAAAGCTGTTGCTCAGCCTCATCTGCCCATGGCACTGCTCGCACAGAGGCACAGAGACTGGGGCTGCTTGCTTGTCTTGCCCCCTCAAACTTCAAACGTAGCTTTGGGGGTCCGTGCAGGGGGCCTCCGGCAGCCCTGCTCCCAAAATGCGAACGTCTGCAGATAGCTGGCAGGCAGAAAGAGCTAGCCTGGAAAGCTGTTGCTCAGCCTCATCTGCCCATGGCACTGCTCGCACAGAGGCACAGAGACTGGGGCTGCTTGCTTGTCTTGCCCCCTCAAACTTCAAACGTAGCTTTGGGGGTCCGTGCAGGGGGCCTCCGGCAGCCCTGCTCCCAAAATGCGAACGTCTGCAGATAGCTCGCAGGCAGAAAGCGCTAGCCTGGAAAGCTGTTGCTCAGCCTCATCTCCCATGGCACTGCTCGCACAGAGGCACAGAGACTGGGGCTGCTTGCTTGTCTTGCCCCCTCAAACTTCACACGTAGCTTTGGGGGTCCGTGCAGGGGGCCTCCGGCAGCCCTGCTCTGAAAATGCGAACGTCTGCAGATAGCTCGCAGGCAGAAAGAGCTAGCCTGGAAAGCTGTTGCTCAGCCTCATCTGCCCATGGCACTGCTCGCACAGAGGCACAGAGAATGGGGCTGCTTGCTTGTCTTGCCCCCTCAAACTTCAAACGTAGCTTTGGGGGTCCGTGCAGGGGGCCTGCGGTAGCCCTGCTCTGAAAATGCGAACGTCTGCAGATAGCTGGCAGGCAGAAAGAGCTAGCCTGGAAAGCTGTTGCTCAGCCTCATCTGCCCATGGCACTGCTCGCACAGAGGCACAGAGACTGGGGCTGCTTGCTTGTCTTGCCCCCTCAAACTTCAAACGTAGCTTTGGGGGTCTGTGCAGGGGGCCTCCGGCAGCCCTGCTCTGAAAATGCGAACGTCTGCAGATAGCTGGCAGGCAGAAAGAGCTAGCCTGGAAAGCTGTTGCTCAGCCTCATCTGCCCATGGCACTGCTCGCACAGAGGCACAGAGACTGGGGCTGCTTGCTTGTCTTGCCCCCTCAAACTTCAAACGTAGCTTTGGGGGTTCGTGCAGGGGGCCTCCGGCAGCCCTGCTCCCAAAATGCGAACGTCTGCAGATAGCTCGCAGGCAGAAAGCGCTAGCCTGGAAAGCTGTTGCTCGGCCTCATCTGCCCATGGCACTGCTCGCACAGAGGCACAGAGACTGGGGCTGCTTGCTTGTCTTGCCCCCTCAAACTTCACACGTAGCTTTGGGGGTCCGTGCAGGGGGCCTCCGGCAGCCCTGCTCTGAAAATGCGAACGTCTGCAGATAGCTGGCAGGCAGAAAGAGCTAGCCTGGAAAGCTGTTGCTCAGCCTCATCTGCCCATGGCACTGCTCGCACAGAGGCACAGAGACTGGGGCTGCTTGCTTGTCTTGCCCCCTCAAACTTCAAACGTAGCTTTGGGGGTCCGTGCAGGGGGCCTCCGGCAGCCCTGCTCTGAAAATGCGAATGTCTGCAGATAGCTCGCAGGCAGAAAGAGCTAGCCTGGAAAGCTGTTGCTCAGCCTCATCTGCCCATGGCACTGCTCGCACAGAGGCACAGAGACTGGGGCTGCTTGCTTGTCTTGCCCCCTCAAACTTCAAACGTAGCTTTGGGGGTCCGTGCAGGGGGCCTGCGGTAGCCCTGCTCTGAAAATGCGAACGTCTGCAGATAGCTGGCAGGCAGAAAGAGCTAGCCTGGAAAGCTGTTGCTCAGCCTCATCTGCCCATGGCACTGCTCGCACAGAGGCACAGAGACTGGGGCTGCTTGCTTGTCTTGCCCCCTCAAACTTCCAACGTAGCGTTGGGGGTCCGTGCAGGGGGCCTCCGGCAGCCCTGCTCTGAAAATGCGAACGTCTGCAGATAGCTGGCAGGCAGAAAGAGCTAGCCTGGAAAGCTGTTGCTCAGCCTCATCTGCCCATGGCACTGCTCGCACAGAGGCACAGAGACTGGGGCTGCTTGCTTGTCTTGCCCCCTCAAACTTCAAACGTAGCTCTGGGGGTCCGTGCAGGGGGCCTCCGGCAGCCCTGCTCTGAAAATGCGAACGTCTGCAGATAGCTGGCAGGCAGAAAGCGCTAGCCTGGAAAGCTGTTGCTCGGCCTCATCTGCCCATGGCACTGCTCGCACAGAGGCACAGAGACTGGGGCTGCTTGCTTGTCTTGCCCCCTCAAACTTCACACGTAGCTTTGGGGGTCCGTGCAGGGGGCCTCCGGCAGCCCTGCTCTGAAAATGCGAACGTCTGCAGATAGCTGGCAGGCAGAAAGAGCTAGCCTGGAAAGCTGTTGCTCAGCCTCATCTGCCCATGGCACTGCTCGCACAGAGGCACAGAGACTGGGGCTGCTTCCTTGTCTTGCCCCCTCAAACTTCAAACGTAGCTTTGGGGGTCCGTGCAGGGGGCCTGCGGTAGCCCTGCTCCCAAAATGCGAACGTCTGCAGATAGCTGGCAGGCAGAAAGAGCTAGCCTGGAAAGCTGTTGCTCAGCCTCATTTGCCCATGGCACTGCTCGCACAGAGGCACAGAGACTGGGGCTGCTTGCTTGTCTTGCCCCCTCAAACTTCAAACGTAGCTTTGGGGGTCTGTGCAGGGGTCCTCCGGCAGCCCTGCTCTGAAAATGCGAACGTCTGCAGATAGCTGGCAGGCAGAAAGAGCTAGCCTGGAAAGCTGTTGCTCAGCCTCATCTGCCCATGGCACTGCTCGCACAGAGGCACAGAGACTGGGGCTGCTTGCTTGTCTTGCCCCCTCAAACTTCAAACGTAGCTGTGGGGGTCCGTGCAGGGGGCCTCCGGCAGCCCTGCTCCCAAAATGCGAACGTCTGCAGATAGCTCGCAGGCAGAAAGCGCTAGCCTGGAAAGCTGTTGCTCGGCCTCATCTGCCCATGGCACTGCTCGCACAGAGGCACAGAGACTGGGGCTGCTTGCTTGTCTTGCCCCCTCAAACTTCAAACGTAGCTTTGGGGGTCCGTGCAGGGGGCCTCCGGCAGCCCTGCTCTGAAAATGCGAACGTCTGCAGATAGCTCGCAGGCAGAAAGAGCTAGCCTGGAAAGCTGTTGCTCAGCCTCATTTGCCCATGGCACTGCTCGCACAGAGGCACAGAGACTGGGGCTGCTTGCTTGTCTTGCCCCCTCAAACTTCAAACGTAGCTTTGGGGGTCTGTGCAGGGGTCCTCCGGCAGCCCTGCTCTGAAAATGCGAACGTCTGCAGATAGCTGGCAGGCAGAAAGAGCTAGCCTGGAAAGCTGTTGCTCAGCCTCATCTGCCCATGGCACTGCTCGCACAGAGGCACAGAGACTGGGGCTGCTTGCTTGTCTTGCCCCCTCAAACTTCAAACGTAGCTGTGGGGGTCCGTGCAGGGGGCCTCCGGCAGCCCTGCTCCCAAAATGCGAACGTCTGCAGATAGCTCGCAGGCAGAAAGCGCTAGCCTGGAAAGCTGTTGCTCGGCCTCATCTGCCCATGGCACTGCTCGCACAGAGGCACAGAGACTGGGGCTGCTTGCTTGTCTTGCCCCCTCAAACTTCAAACGTAGCTTTGGGGGTCCGTGCAGGGGGCCTCCGGCAGCCCTGCTCTGAAAATGCGAACGTCTGCAGATAGCTCGCAGGCAGAAAGAGCTAGCCTGGAAAGCTGTTGCTCAGCCTCATCTGCCCATGGCACTGCTCGCACAGAGGCACAGAGACTGGGGCTGCTTGCTTGTCTTGCCCCCTCAAACTTCAAACGTAGCTCTGGGGGTCCGTGCAGGGGGCCTCCGGCAGCCCTGCTCCCAAAATGCGAACGTCTGCAGATAGCTGGCAGGCAGAAAGAGCTAGCCTGGAAAGCTGTTGCTCAGCCTCATCTGCCCATGGCACTGCTCGCACAGAGGCACAGAGACTGGGGCTGCTTGCTTGTCTTGCCCCCTCAAACTTCACACGTAGCTTTGGGGGTCCGTGCAGGGGGCCTTTGGCAGCCCTGCTCTGAAAATGCGAACGTCTGCAGATAGCTCGCAGGCAGAAAGAGCTAGCCTGGAAAGCTGTTGCTCAGCCTCATCTGCCCATGGCACTGCTCGCACAGAGGCACAGAGAATGGGGCTGCTTGCTTGTCTTGCCCCCTCAAACTTCAAACGTAGCTTTGGGGGTCCGTGCAGGGGGCCTGCGGCAGCCCTGCTCTGAAAATGCGAACGTCTGCAGATAGCTGGCAGGCAGAAAGAGCTAGCCTGGAAAGCTGTTGCTCAGCCTCATCTGCCCATGGCACTGCTCGCACAGAGGCACAGAGACTGGGGCTGCTTGCTTGTCTTGCCCCCTCAAACTTCAAACGTAGCTTTGGGGGTCCGTGCAGGGGGCCTCCGGCAGCCCTGCTCTGAAAATGCGAACGTCTGCAGATAGCTGGCAGGCAGAAAGAGCTAGCCTGGAAAGCTGTTGCTCAGCCTCATCTGCCCATGGCACTGCTCGCACAGAGGCACAGAGACTGGGGCTGCTTACTTGTCTTGCCCCCTCAAACTTCCAACGTAGCGTTGGGGGTCCGTGCAGGGGGCCTGCGGCAGCCCTGCTCTGAAAATGCGAACGTCTGCAGATAGCTGGCAGGCAGAAAGAGCTAGCCTGGAAAGCTGTTGCTCAGCCTCATCTGCCCATGGCACTGCTCGCACAGAGGCACAGAGACTGGGGCTGCTTGCTTGTCTTGCCCCCTCAAACTTCAAACGTAGCTCTGGGGGTCCGTGCAGGGGGCCTCCGGCAGCCCTGCTCTGAAAATGCGAACGTCTGCAGATAGCTGGCAGGCAGAAAGCGCTAGCCTGGAAAGCTGTTGCTCGGCCTCATCTGCCCATGGCACTGCTCGCACAGAGGCACAGAGACTGGGGCTGCTTGCTTGTCTTGCCCCCTCAAACTTCACACGTAGCTTTGGGGGTCCGTGCAGGGGGCCTCCGGCAGCCCTGCTCTGAAAATGCGAACGTCTGCAGATAGCTGGCAGGCAGAAAGAGCTAGCCTGGAAAGCTGTTGCTCAGCCTCATCTGCCCATGGCACTGCTCGCACAGAGGCACAGAGACTGGGGCTGCTTCCTTGTCTTGCCCCCTCAAACTTCAAACGTAGCTTTGGGGGTCCGTGCAGGGGGCCTGCGGTAGCCCTGCTCCCAAAATGCGAACGTCTGCAGATAGCTGGCAGGCAGAAAGAGCTAGCCTGGAAAGCTGTTGCTCAGCCTCATTTGCCCATGGCACTGCTCGCACAGAGGCACAGAGACTGGGGCTGCTTGCTTGTCTTGCCCCCTCAAACTTCAAACGTAGCTTTGGGGGTCTGTGCAGGGGTCCTCCGGCAGCCCTGCTCTGAAAATGCGAACGTCTGCAGATAGCTGGCAGGCAGAAAGAGCTAGCCTGGAAAGCTGTTGCTCAGCCTCATCTGCCCATGGCACTGCTCGCACAGAGGCACAGAGACTGGGGCTGCTTGCTTGTCTTGCCCCCTCAAACTTCAAACGTAGCTGTGGGGGTCCGTGCAGGGGGCCTCCGGCAGCCCTGCTCCCAAAATGCGAACGTCTGCAGATAGCTCGCAGGCAGAAAGCGCTAGCCTGGAAAGCTGTTGCTCGGCCTCATCTGCCCATGGCACTGCTCGCACAGAGGCACAGAGACTGGGGCTGCTTGCTTGTCTTGCCCCCTCAAACTTCAAACGTAGCTTTGGGGGTCCGTGCAGGGGGCCTCCGGCAGCCCTGCTCCCAAAATGCGAACGTCTGCAGATAGCTCGCAGGCAGAAAGAGCTAGCCTGGAAAGCTGTTGCTCAGCCTCATCTGCCCATGGCACTGCTCGCACAGAGGCACAGAGACTGGGGCTGCTTGCTTGTCTTGCCCCCTCAAACTTCAAATGTAGCTCTGGGGGTCCGTGCAGGGGGCCTCCGGCAGCCCTGCTCTGAAAATGCGAACGTCTGCAGATAGCTCGCAGGCAGAAAGAGCTAGCCTGGAAAGCTGTTGCTCAGCCTCATCTGCCCATGGCACTGCTCGCACAGAGGCACAGAGACTGGGGCTGCTTGCTTGTCTTGCCCCCTCAAACTTCAAACGTAGCTTTGGGGGTCCGTGCAGGGGGCCTCCGGCAGCCCTGCTCTGAAAATGCGAACGTCTGCAGATAGCTGGCAGGCAGAAAGAGCTAGCCTGGAAAGCTGTTGCTCAGCCTCATCTGCCCATGGCACTGCTCGCACAGAGGCACAGAGACTGGGGCTGCTTACTTGTCTTGCCCCCTCAAACTTCCAACGTAGCGTTGGGGGTCCGTGCAGGGGGCCTCCGGCAGCCCTGCTCCCAAAATGCGAACGTCTGCAGATAGCTGGCAGGCAGAAAGAGCTAGCCTGGAAAGCTGTTGCTCAGCCTCATCTGCCCATGGCACTGCTCGCACAGAGGCACAGAGACTGCGGCTGCTTGCTTGTCTTGCCCCCTCAAACTTCAAACGTAGCTTTGGGGGTCCGTGCAGGGGGCCTCCGGCAGCCCTGCTCTGAAAATGCGAATGTCTGCAGATAGCTCGCAGGCAGAAAGAGCTAGCCTGGAAAGCTGTTGCTCAGCCTCATCTGCCCATGGCACTGCTCGCACAGAGGCACAGAGACTGGGGCTGCTTGCTTGTCTTGCCCCCTCAAACTTCAAACGTAGCTTTGGGGGTCCGTGCAGGGGGCCTCCGGCAGCCCTGCTCTGAAAATGCGAATGTCTGCAGATAGCTGGCAGGCAGAAAGAGCTAGCCTGGAAAGCTGTTGCTCAGCCTCATCTGCCCATGGCACTGCTCGCACAGAGGCACAGAGACTGGGGCTGCTTACTTGTCTTGCCCCCTCAAACTTCCAACGTAGCGTTGGGGGTCCGTGCAGGGGGCCTCCGGCAGCCCTGCTCCCAAAATGCGAACGTCTGCAGATAGCTGGCAGGCAGAAAGAGCTAGCCTGGAAAGCTGTTGCTCAGCCTCATCTGCCCATGGCACTGCTCGCACAGAGGCACAGAGACTGGGGCTGCTTGCTTGTCTTGCCCCCTCAAACTTCAAACGTAGCTCTGGGGGTCCGTGCAGGGGGCCTCCGGCAGCCCTGCTCTGAAAATGCGAACGTCTGCAGATAGCTGGCAGGCAGAAAGCGCTAGCCTGGAAAGCTGTTGCTCGGCCTCATCTGCCCATGGCACTGCTCGCACAGAGGCACAGAGACTGGGGCTGCTTGCTTGTCTTGCCCCCTCAAACTTCACACGTAGCTTTGGGGGTCCGTGCAGGGGGCCTCCGGCAGCCCTGCTCTGAAAATGCGAACGTCTGCAGATAGCTGGCAGGCAGAAAGAGCTAGCCTGGAAAGCTGTTGCTCAGCCTCATCTGCCCATGGCACTGCTCGTACAGAGGCACAGAGACTGGGGCTGCTTCCTTGTCTTGCCCCCTCAAACTTCAAACGTAGCTTTGGGGGTCCGTGCAGGGGGCCTGCGGTAGCCCTGCTCCCAAAATGCGAACGTCTGCAGATAGCTGGCAGGCAGAAAGAGCTAGCCTGGAAAGCTGTTGCTCAGCCTCATTTGCCCATGGCACTGCTCGCACAGAGGCACAGAGACTGGGGCTGCTTGCTTGTCTTGCCCCCTCAAACTTCAAACGTAGCTTTGGGGGTCCGTGCAGGGGGCCTGCGGCAGCCCTGCTCTGAAAATGCGAACGTCTGCAGATAGCTGGCAGGCAGAAAGAGCTAGCCTGGAAAGCTGTTGCTCAGCCTCATCTGCCCATGGCACTGCTCGCACAGAGGCACAGAGACTGGGGCTGCTTGTTTGTCTTGCCCCCTCAAACTTCAAACGTAGCTCTGGGGGTCCGTGCAGGGGGCCTCCGGCAGCCCTGCTCTGAAAATGCGAACGTCTGCAGATAGCTCGCAGGCAGAAAGCGCTAGCCTGGAAAGCTGTTGCTCGGCCTCATCTGCCCATGGCACTGCTCGCACAGAGGCACAGAGACTGGGGCTGCTTGCTTGTCTTGCCCCCTCAAACTTCACACGTAGCTTTGGGGGTCCGTGCAGGGGGCCTCCGGCAGCCCTGCTCTGAAAATGCGAACGTCTGCAGATAGCTGGCAGGCAGAAAGAGCTAGCCTGGAAAGCTGTTGCTCAGCCTCATCTGCCCATGGCACTGCTCGCACAGAGGCACAGAGACTGGGGCTGCTTCCTTGTCTTGCCCCCTCAAACTTCAAACGTAGCTTTGGGGGTCCGTGCAGGGGGCCTGCGGTAGCCCTGCTCCCAAAATGCGAACGTCTGCAGATAGCTGGCAGGCAGAAAGAGCTAGCCTGGAAAGCTGTTGCTCAGCCTCATTTGCCCATGGCACTGCTCGCACAGAGGCACAGAGACTGGGGCTGCTTGCTTGTCTTGCCCCCTCAAACTTCAAACGTAGCTTTGGGGGTCTGTGCAGGGGTCCTCCGGCAGCCCTGCTCTGAAAATGCGAACGTCTGCAGATAGCTGGCAGGCAGAAAGAGCTAGCCTGGAAAGCTGTTGCTCAGCCTCATCTGCCCATGGCACTGCTCGCACAGAGGCACAGAGACTGGGGCTGCTTGCTTGTCTTGCCCCCTCAAACTTGAAACGTAGCTGTGGGGGTCCGTGCAGGGGGCCTCCGGCAGCCCTGCTCCCAAAATGCGAACGTCTGCAGATAGCTCGCAGGCAGAAAGCGCTAGCCTGGAAAGCTGTTGCTCGGCCTCATCTGCCCATGGCACTGCTCGCACAGAGGCACAGAGACTGGGGCTGCTTGCTTGTCTTGCCCCCTCAAACTTCAAACGTAGCTTTGGGGGTCCGTGCAGGGGGCCTCCGGCAGCCCTGCTCCCAAAATGCGAACGTCTGCAGATAGCTCGCAGGCAGAAAGAGCTAGCCTGGAAAGCTGTTGCTCAGCCTCATCTGCCCATGGCACTGCTCGCACAGAGGCACAGAGACTGGGGCTGCTTGCTTGTCTTGCCCCCTCAAACTTCAAATGTAGCTCTGGGGGTCCGTGCAGGGGGCCTCCGGCAGCCCTGCTCTGAAAATGCGAACGTCTGCAGATAGCTCGCAGGCAGAAAGAGCTAGCCTGGAAAGCTGTTGCTCAGCCTCATCTGCCCATGGCACTGCTCGCACAGAGGCACAGAGACTGGGGCTGCTTGCTTGTCTTGCCCCCTCAAACTTCAAACGTAGCTTTGGGGGTCCGTGCAGGGGGCCTCCGGCAGCCCTGCTCTGAAAATGCGAACGTCTGCAGATAGCTGGCAGGCAGAAAGAGCTAGCCTGGAAAGCTGTTGCTCAGCCTCATCTGCCCATGGCACTGCTCGCACAGAGGCACAGAGACTGGGGCTGCTTACTTGTCTTGCCCCCTCAAACTTCCAACGTAGCGTTGGGGGTCCGTGCAGGGGGCCTCCGGCAGCCCTGCTCCCAAAATGCGAACGTCTGCAGATAGCTGGCAGGCAGAAAGAGCTAGCCTGGAAAGCTGTTGCTCAGCCTCATCTGCCCATGGCACTGCTCGCACAGAGGCACAGAGACTGGGGCTGCTTGCTTGTCTTGCCCCCTCAAACTTCAAACGTAGCTTTGGGGGTCCGTGCAGGGGGCCTCCGGCAGCCCTGCTCTGAAAATGCGAATGTCTGCAGATAGCTCGCAGGCAGAAAGAGCTAGCCTGGAAAGCTGTTGCTCAGCCTCATCTGCCCATGGCACTGCTCGCACAGAGGCACAGAGACTGGGGCTGCTTGCTTGTCTTGCCCCCTCAAACTTCAAACGTAGCTTTGGGGGTCCGTGCAGGGGGCCTCCGGCAGCCCTGCTCTGAAAATGCGAACGTCTGCAGATAGCTGGCAGGCAGAAAGAGCTAGCCTGGAAAGCTGTTGCTCAGCCTCATCTGCCCATGGCACTGCTCGCACAGAGGCACAGAGACTGGGGCTGCTTACTTGTCTTGCCCCCTCAAACTTCCAACGTAGCGTTGGGGGTCCGTGCAGGGGGCCTCCGGCAGCCCTGCTCCCAAAATGCGAACGTCTGCAGATAGCTGGCAGGCAGAAAGAGCTAGCCTGGAAAGCTGTTGCTCAGCCTCATCTGCCCATGGCACTGCTCGCACAGAGGCACAGAGACTGGGGCTGCTTGCTTGTCTTGCCCCCTCAAACTTCAAACGTAGCTCTGGGGGTCCGTGCAGGGGGCCTCCGGCAGCCCTGCTCTGAAAATGCGAACGTCTGCAGATAGCTGGCAGGCAGAAAGCGCTAGCCTGGAAAGCTGTTGCTCGGCCTCATCTGCCCATGGCACTGCTCGCACAGAGGCACAGAGACTGGGGCTGCTTGCTTGTCTTGCCCCCTCAAACTTCACACGTAGCTTTGGGGGTCCGTGCAGGGGGCCTCCGGCAGCCCTGCTCTGAAAATGCGAACGTCTGCAGATAGCTGGCAGGCAGAAAGAGCTAGCCTGGAAAGCTGTTGCTCAGCCTCATCTGCCCATGGCACTGCTCGTACAGAGGCACAGAGACTGGGGCTGCTTCCTTGTCTTGCCCCCTCAAACTTCAAACGTAGCTTTGGGGGTCCGTGCAGGGGGCCTGCGGTAGCCCTGCTCCCAAAATGCGAACGTCTGCAGATAGCTGGCAGGCAGAAAGAGCTAGCCTGGAAAGCTGTTGCTCAGCCTCATTTGCCCATGGCACTGCTCGCACAGAGGCACAGAGACTGGGGCTGCTTGCTTGTCTTGCCCCCTCAAACTTCAAACGTAGCTTTGGGAGTCTGTGCAGGGGTCCTCCGGCAGCCCTGCTCTGAAAATGCGAACGTCTGCAGATAGCTGGCAGGCAGAAAGAGCTAGCCTGGAAAGCTGTTGCTCAGCCTCATCTGCCCATGGCACTGCTCGCACAGAGGCACAGAGACTGGGGCTGCTTGCTTGTCTTGCCCCCTCAAACTTGAAACGTAGCTGTGGGGGTCCGTGCAGGGGGCCTCCGGCAGCCCTGCTCCCAAAATGCGAACGTCTGCAGATAGCTCGCAGGCAGAAAGCGCTAGCCTGGAAAGCTGTTGCTCGGCCTCATCTGCCCATGGCACTGCTCGCACAGAGGCACAGAGACTGGGGCTGCTTGCTTGTCTTGCCCCCTCAAACTTCAAACGTAGCTTTGGGGGTCCGTGCAGGGGGCCTCCGGCAGCCCTGCTCCCAAAATGCGAACGTCTGCAGATAGCTCGCAGGCAGAAAGAGCTAGCCTGGAAAGCTGTTGCTCAGCCTCATCTGCCCATGGCACTGCTCGCACAGAGGCACAGAGACTGGGGCTGCTTGCTTGTCTTGCCCCCTCAAACTTCAAATGTAGCTCTGGGGGTCCGTGCAGGGGGCCTCCGGCAGCCCTGCTCTGAAAATGCGAACGTCTGCAGATAGCTGGCAGGCAGAAAGAGCTAGCCTGGAAAGCTGTTGCTCAGCCTCATCTGCCCATGGCACTGCTCGCACAGAGGCACAGAGACTGGGGCTGCTTGCTTGTCTTGCCCCCTCAAACTTCAAACGTAGCTCTGGGGGTCCGTGCAGGGGGCCTGCGGCAGCCCTGCTCTGAAAATGCGAACGTCTGCAGATAGCTCGCAGGCAGAAAGAGCTAGCCTGGAAAGCTGTTGCTCAGCCTCATCTGCCCATGGCACTGCTCGCACAGAGGCACAGAGACTGGGGCTGCTTGTTTGTCTTGCCCCCTCAAACTTCAAACGTAGCTTTGGGGGTCCGTGCAGGGGGCCTCCGGCAGCCCTGCTCCCAAAATGCGAACGTCTGCAGATAGCTGGCAGGCAGAAAGAGCTAGCCTGGAAAGCTGTTGCTCAGCCTCATCTGCCCATGGCACTGCTCGCACAGAGGCACAGAGACTGGGGCTGCTTGCTTGTCTTGCCCCCTCAAACTTCAAACGTAGCTTTGGGGGTCCGTGCAGGGGGCCTCCGGCAGCCCTGCTCCCAAAATGCGAACATCTGCAGATAGCTCGCAGGCAGAAAGAGCTAGCCTGGAAAGCTGTTGCTCAGCCTCATCTGCCCATGGCACTGCTCGCACAGAGGCACAGAGACTGGGGCTGCTTGCTTGTCTTGCCCCCTCAAACTTCAAACGTAGCTTTGGGGGTCCGTGCAGGGGGCCTCCGGCAGCCCTGCTCTGAAAATGCGAACGTCTGCAGATAGCTGGCAGGCAGAAAGAGCTAGCCTGGAAAGCTGTTGCTCAGCCTCATCTGCCCATGGCACTGCTCGCACAGAGGCACAGAGACTGGGGCTGCTTGCTTGTCTTGCCCCCTCAAACTTCAAACGTAGCTTTGGGGGTCCGTGCAGGGGGCCTGCGGCAGCCCTGCTCTGAAAATGCGAACGTCTGCAGATAGCTGGCAGGCAGAAAGAGCTAGCCTGGAAAGCTGTTGCTCAGCCTCATCTGCCCATGGCACTGCTCGCACAGAGGCACAGAGACTGGGGCTGCTTGCTTGTCTTGCCCCCTCAAACTTCAAACGTAGCTCTGGGGGTCCGTGCAGGGGGCCTCCGGCAGCCCTGCTCTGAAAATGCGAACGTCTGCAGATAGCTGGCAGGCAGAAAGCGCTAGCCTGGAAAGCTGTTGCTCGGCCTCATCTGCCCATGGCACTGCTCGCACAGAGGCACAGAGACTGGGGCTGCTTGCTTGTCTTGCCCCCTCAAACTTCACACGTAGCTTTGGGGGTCCGTGCAGGGGGCCTCCGGCAGCCCTGCTCTGAAAATGCGAACGTCTGCAGATAGCTGGCAGGCAGAAAGAGCTAGCCTGGAAAGCTGTTGCTCAGCCTCATCTGCCCATGGCACTGCTCGCACAGAGGCACAGAGACTGGGGCTGCTTCCTTGTCTTGCCCCCTCAAACTTCAAACGTAGCTTTGGGGGTCCGTGCAGGGGGCCTGCGGTAGCCCTGCTCCCAAAATGCGAACGTCTGCAGATAGCTGGCAGGCAGAAAGAGCTAGCCTGGAAAGCTGTTGCTCAGCCTCATTTGCCCATGGCACTGCTCGCACAGAGGCACAGAGACTGGGGCTGCTTGCTTGTCTTGCCCCCTCAAACTTCAAACGTAGCTTTGGGGGTCTGTGCAGGGGTCCTCCGGCAGCCCTGCTCTGAAAATGCGAACGTCTGCAGATAGCTGGCAGGCAGAAAGAGCTAGCCTGGAAAGCTGTTGCTCAGCCTCATCTGCCCATGGCACTGCTCGCACAGAGGCACAGAGACTGGGGCTGCTTGCTTGTCTTGCCCCCTCAAACTTGAAACGTAGCTGTGGGGGTCCGTGCAGGGGGCCTCCGGCAGCCCTGCTCCCAAAATGCGAACGTCTGCAGATAGCTCGCAGGCAGAAAGCGCTAGCCTGGAAAGCTGTTGCTCGGCCTCATCTGCCCATGGCACTGCTCGCACAGAGGCACAGAGACTGGGGCTGCTTGCTTGTCTTGCCCCCTCAAACTTCAAACGTAGCTTTGGGGGTCCGTGCAGGGGGCCTCCGGCAGCCCTGCTCCCAAAATGCGAACGTCTGCAGATAGCTCGCAGGCAGAAAGAGCTAGCCTGGAAAGCTGTTGCTCAGCCTCATCTGCCCATGGCACTGCTCGCACAGAGGCACAGAGACTGGGGCTGCTTGCTTGTCTTGCCCCCTCAAACTTCAAATGTAGCTCTGGGGGTCCGTGCAGGGGGCCTCCGGCAGCCCTGCTCTGAAAATGCGAACGTCTGCAGATAGCTCGCAGGCAGAAAGAGCTAGCCTGGAAAGCTGTTGCTCAGCCTCATCTGCCCATGGCACTGCTCGCACAGAGGCACAGAGACTGGGGCTGCTTGCTTGTCTTGCCCCCTCAAACTTCAAACGTAGCTTTGGGGGTCCGTGCAGGGGGCCTCCGGCAGCCCTGCTCTGAAAATGCGAACGTCTGCAGATAGCTGGCAGGCAGAAAGAGCTAGCCTGGAAAGCTGTTGCTCAGCCTCATCTGCCCATGGCACTGCTCGCACAGAGGCACAGAGACTGGGGCTGCTTACTTGTCTTGCCCCCTCAAACTTCCAACGTAGCGTTGGGGGTCCGTGCAGGGGGCCTCCGGCAGCCCTGCTCCCAAAATGCGAACGTCTGCAGATAGCTGGCAGGCAGAAAGAGCTAGCCTGGAAAGCTGTTGCTCAGCCTCATCTGCCCATGGCACTGCTCGCACAGAGGCACAGAGACTGGGGCTGCTTGCTTGTCTTGCCCCCTCAAACTTCAAACGTAGCTTTGGGGGTCCGTGCAGGGGGCCTCCGGCAGCCCTGCTCTGAAAATGCGAATGTCTGCAGATAGCTCGCAGGCAGAAAGAGCTAGCCTGGAAAGCTGTTGCTCAGCCTCATCTGCCCATGGCACTGCTCGCACAGAGGCACAGAGACTGGGGCTGCTTGCTTGTCTTGCCCCCTCAAACTTCAAACGTAGCTTTGGGGGTCCGTGCAGGGGGCCTCCGGCAGCCCTGCTCTGAAAATGCGAACGTCTGCAGATAGCTGGCAGGCAGAAAGAGCTAGCCTGGAAAGCTGTTGCTCAGCCTCATCTGCCCATGGCACTGCTCGCACAGAGGCACAGAGACTGGGGCTGCTTACTTGTCTTGCCCCCTCAAACTTCCAACGTAGCGTTGGGGGTCCGTGCAGGGGGCCTCCGGCAGCCCTGCTCCCAAAATGCGAACGTCTGCAGATAGCTGGCAGGCAGAAAGAGCTAGCCTGGAAAGCTGTTGCTCAGCCTCATCTGCCCATGGCACTGCTCGCACAGAGGCACAGAGACTGGGGCTGCTTGCTTGTCTTGCCCCCTCAAACTTGAAACGTAGCTGTGGGGGTCCGTGCAGGGGGCCTCCGGCAGCCCTGCTCTGAAAATGCGAACGTCTGCAGATAGCTCGCAGGCAGAAAGCGCTAGCCTGGAAAGCTGTTGCTCGGCCTCATCTGCCCATGGCACTGCTCGCACAGAGGCACAGAGACTGGGGCTGCTTGCTTGTCTTGCCCCCTCAAACTTCAAACGTAGCTTTGGGGGTCCGTGCAGGGGGCCTCCGGCAGCCCTGCTCCCAAAATGCGAACGTCTGCAGATAGCTCGCAGGCAGAAAGAGCTAGCCTGGAAAGCTGTTGCTCAGCCTCATCTGCCCATGGCACTGCTCGCACAGAGGCACAGAGACTGGGGCTGCTTGCTTGTCTTGCCCCCTCAAACTTCAAATGTAGCTCTGGGGGTCCGTGCAGGGGGCCTGCGGCAGCCCTGCTCTGAAAATGCGAACGTCTGCAGATAGCTCGCAGGCAGAAAGAGCTAGCCTGGAAAGCTGTTGCTCAGCCTCATCTGCCCATGGCACTGCTCGCACAGAGGCACAGAGACTGGGGCTGCTTGTTTGTCTTGCCCCCTCAAACTTCAAACGTAGCTTTGGGGGTCCGTGCAGGGGGCCTCCGGCAGCCCTGCTCCCAAAATGCGAACGTCTGCAGATAGCTGGCAGGCAGAAAGAGCTAGCCTGGAAAGCTGTTGCTCAGCCTCATCTGCCCATGGCACTGCTCGCACAGAGGCACAGAGACTGGGGCTGCTTGCTTGTCTTGCCCCCTCAAACTTCAAACGTAGCTTTGGGGGTCCGTGCAGGGGGCCTCCGGCAGCCCTGCTCCCAAAATGCGAACATCTGCAGATAGCTGGCAGGCAGAAAGAGCTAGCCTGGAAAGCTGTTGCTCAGCCTCATCTGCCCATGGCACTGCTCGGACAGAGGCACAGAGACTGGGGCTGCTTGCTTGTCTTGCCCCCTCAAACTTCAAACGTAGCTTTGGGGGTCCGTGCAGGGGGCCTCCGGCAGCCCTGCTCTGAAAATGCGAACGTCTGCAGATAGCTGGCAGGCAGAAAGAGCTAGCCTGGAAAGCTGTTGCTCAGCCTCATCTGCCCATGGCACTGCTCGCACAGAGGCACAGAGACTGGGGCTGCTTGCTTGTCTTGCCCCGTCAAACTTCAAACGTAGCCTTGGGGGTCCGTGCAGGGGGCCTCCGGCAGCCCTGCTCTGAAAATGCGATCTTCTGCAGATAGCTGGCATGCAGAAAGTGCTAGCCTGGAAAGCTGTTGCTCAGCCTCATCTGCCCATGGCACTGCTCGCACAGAGGCACAGAGACTGGGGCTGCTTGCTTGTCTTGCCCCCTCAAACTTCAAACGTAGCTTTGGGGGTTCGTGCAGGGGGCCTCCGGCAGCCCTGCTCCCAAAATGCGAACGTCTGCAGATAGCTGGCAGGCAGAAAGAGCTAGCCTGGAAAGCTGTTGCTCAGCCTCATCTGCCCATGGCACTGCTCGCACAGAGGCACAGAGACTGGGGCTGCTTGCTTGTCTTGCCCCCTCAAACTTCAAACGTAGCTCTGGGGGTCCGTGCAGGGGGCCTGCGGCAGCCCTGCTCTGAAAATGCGAACGTCTGCAGATAGCTGGCAGGCAGAAAGAGCTAGCCTGGAAAGCTGTTGCTCAGCCTCATCTGCCCATGGCACTGCTCGCACAGAGGCACAGAGACTGGGGCTGCTTGCTTGTCTTGCCCCCTCAAACTTCAAACGTAGCTTTGGGGGTCCGTGCAGGGGGCCTCCGGCAGCCCTGCTCTGAAAATGCGAACGTCTGCAGATAGCTGGCAGGCAGAAAGAGCTAGCCTGGAAAGCTGTTGCTCAGCCTCATCTGCCCATGGCACTGCTCGCACAGAGGCACAGAGACTGGGGCTGCTTGCTTGTCTTGCCCCCTCAAACTTCAAACGTAGCTCTGGGGGTCCGTGCAGGGGGCCTGTGGCAGCCCTGCTCTGAAAATGCGAACGTCTGCAGATAGCTCACAGGCAGAAAGAGCTAGCCTGGAAAGCTGTTGCTCAGCCTCATCTGCCCATGGCACTGCTCGCACAGAGGCACAGAGACTGGGGCTGCTTGCTTGTCTTGCCCCCTCAAACTTCAAACGTAGCTTTGGGGGTCCGTGCAGGGGGCCTCCGGCAGCCCTGCTCTGAAAATGCGAACGTCTGCAGATAGCTGGCAGGCAGAAAGACCTAGCCAGGAAAGCTGTTGCTCAGCCGCATGTGCCCATGGCACTGCTCGCACAGAGGCACAGAGACTGGGGCTGCTTGCTTGTCTTGCCCCGTCAAACTTCAAACGTTGCTTTGGGGGTCCGTGCAGGGGGCCTGCGGTAGCCCTGCTCCCAAAATGCGAACGTCTGCAGATAGCTGGCAGGCAGAAAGAGCTAGCCTGGAAAGCTGTTGCTCAGCCTCATCTGCCCATGGCACTGCTCGCACAGAGGCACAGAGACTGGGGCTGCTTGCTTGTCTTGCACCCTCAAACTTCAAACGTAGCTTTGGGGCTCCGTGCAGGGGGCCTCCGGCAGCCCTGCTCTGAAAATGCGAACGTCTGCAGATAGCTGGCAGGCAGAAAGAGCTAGCCTGGAAAGCTGTTGCTCAGCCTCATCTGCCCATGGCACTGCTCGCACAGAGGCACAGAGAATGGGGCTGCTTGCTTGTCTTGCCCCCTCAAACTTCAAACGTAGCTTTGGGGGTCCGTGCAGGGGGCCTGCGGTAGCCCTGCTCTGAAAATGCGAACGTCTGCAGATAGCTCGCAGGCAGAAGGAGCTAGCCTGGAAAGCTGTTGCTCAGCCTCATCTGCCCATGGCACTGCTCGCACAGAGGCACAGAGACTGGGGCTGCTTGCTTGTCTTGCCCCCTCAAACTTCAAACGTAGCTTTGGGGGTCTGTGCAGGGGGCCTGCGGCAGCCCTGCTCTGAAAATGCGAACGTCTGCAGATAGCTGGCAGGCAGAAAGAGCTAGCCTGGAAAGCTGTTGCTCAGCCTCATCTGCCCATGGCACTGCTCGCACAGAGGCACAGAGACTGGGGCTGCTTGCTTGTCTTCCCCCTCAAACTTCAAACGTAGCTTTGGGGTTCCGTGCAGGGGGCCTCCGGCAGCCCTGCTCTGAAAATGCGAACGTCTGCAGATAGCTGGCAGGCAGAAAGAGCTAGCCTGGAAAGCTGTTGATCAGCCTCATCTGCCCATGGCACTGCTCGCACAGAGGCACAGAGACTGGGGCTGCTTGCTTGTCTTGCCCCCTCAAACTTCAAACATAGCTCTGGGGGTCCGTGCAGGGGGCCTCCGGCAGCCCTGCTCTGAAAATGCGAACGTCTGCAGATAGCTGGCAGGCAGAAAGAGCTAGCCTGGAAAGCTGTTGCTCAGCCTCATCTGCCCATGGCACTGCTCGCACAGAGGGACAGAGACTGGGGCTGCTTGCTTGTCTTGCCCCCTCAAACTTCAAACGTTGCTTTGGGGGTCCGTGCAGGGGGCCTCCGGCAGCCCTGCTCTGAAAATGTGAACGTCTGCAGATAGCTGGCAGGCAGAAAGAGCTAACCTGGAAAGCTGTTGCTCAGCCTCATCTGCCCATGGCACTGCTCGCACAGAGGCACAGAGAATGGGGCTGCTTGCTTGTCTTGCCCCCTCAAACTTCAAACGTAGCTTTGGGGGTCCGTGCAGGGGGCCTCCGGCAGCCCTGCTCCCAAAATGCGAACGTCTGCAGATAGCTGGCAGGCAGAAAGAGCTAGCCTGGAAAGCTGTTGCTCAGCCTCATCTGCCCATGGCACTACTCGCACAGAGGCACAGAGACTGGGGCTGCTTGCTTGTCTTGCCCCCTCAAACTTCAAACGAAGCTTTGGGGGTCTGTGCAGGGGGCCTCCGGCAGCCCTGCTCTGAAAATGCGAACGTCTGCAGATAGCTGGCAGGCAGAAAGAGCTAGCCTGGAAAGCTGTTGCTCAGCCTCATCTGCCCATGGCACTGCTCGCACAGAGGCACAGAGAATGGGGCTGCTTGCTTGTCTTGCCCCCTCAAACTTCAACCGTAGCTTTGGGGGTCCGTGCAGGGGGCCTCCGGCAGCCCTGCTCTGAAAATGCGAACGTCTGCAGATAGCTCGCAGGCAGAAAGAGCTAGCCTGGAAAGCTGTTGCTCAGCCTCATCTGCCCATGGCACTGCTCGCACAGAGGCACAGAGACTGGGGCTGCTTGCTTGTCTTGCCCCCTCAAACTTCAAACGTAGCTTTGGGGGTCCGTGCAGGGGGCCTCCGGCAGCCCTGCTCTGAAAATGCGAACGTCTGCAGATAGCTGGCAGGCAGAAAGAGCTAGCCTGGAAAGCTGTTGCTCAGCCTCATCTGCCCATGGCACTGCTCGCACAGAGGCACAGAGACTGGGGCTGCTTGCTTGTCTTGCCCCCTCAAACTTCAAACGTAGCTTTGGGGGTCCGTGCAGGGGGCCTCCGGCAGCCCTGCTCCCAAAATGCGAACGTCTGCAGATAGCTGGCAGGCAGAAAGAGCTAGCCTGGAAAGCTGTTGCTCAGCCTCATCTGCCCATGGCACTGCTCGCACAGAGGCACAGAGACTGGGGCTGCTTGCTTGTCTTGCCCCTCAAACTTCAAACGTAGCTTTGGGGGTCCGTGCAGGGGGCCTCCGGCAGCCCTGCTCCCAAAATGCGAACGTCTGCAGATAGCTCGCAGGCAGAAAGAGATAGCCTGGAAAGCTGTTGCTCAGCCTCATCTGCCCATGGCACTGCTCGCACAGAGGCACAGAGACTGGGGCTGCTTGCTTGTCTTGCCCCCTCAAACTTCAAACGTAGCTTTGGGGGTCCGTGCAGGGGGCCTCCGGCAGCCCTGCTCCCAAAATGCGAACGTCTGCAGATAGCTGGCAGGCAGAAAGAGCTAGCCTGGAAAGCTGTTGCTCAGCCTCATCTGCCCATGGCACTGCTCGCACAGAGGCACAGAGACTGGGGCTGCTTGCTTGTCTTGCCCCCTCAAACTTCAAACGTAGCTTTGGGGGTCCGTGCAGGGGGCCTGCGGCAGCCCTGCTCTGAAAATGCGAACGTCTGCAGATAGCTGGCAGGCAGAAAGAGCTAGCCTGGAAAGCTGTTGCTCAGCCTCATCTGCCCATGGCACTGCTCGCACAGAGGCACAGAGACTGGGGCTGCTTGCTTGTCTTGCCCCCTCAAACTTCAAACGTAGCTTTGGGGGTCCGTGCAGGGGGCCTCCGGCAGCCCTGCTCCCAAAATGCGAACGTCTGCAGATAGCTGGCAGGCAGAAAGAGCTAGCCTGGAAAGCTGTTGCTCAGCCTCATCTGCCCATGGCACTGCTCGCACAGAGGCACAGAGACTGGGGCTGCTTGCTTGTCTTGCCCCCTCAAACTTCAAACGTAGCTTTGGGGGTCCGTGCAGGTGGGCTCCGGCAGCCCTGCTCTGAAAATGCGAACGTCTGCAGATAGCTGGCAGGCAGAAAGAGCTAGCCTGGAAAGCTGTTGCTCAGCCTCATCTGCCCATGGCACTGCTCGCACAGAGGCACAGAGACTGGGGCTGCTTGCTTGTCTTGCCCCCTCAAACTTCAAACGTAGCTTTGGGGGTCCGTGCAGGGGGCCTCCGGCAGCCCTGCTCCCAAAATGCGAACGTCTGCAGATAGCTGGCAGGCAGAAAGAGCTAGCCTGGAAAGCTGTTGCTCAGCCTCATCTGCCCATGGCACTGCTCGCACAGAGGCACAGAGACTGGGGCTGCTTGCTTGTCTTGCCCCGTCAAACTTCAAACGTAGCTTTGGGGGTCCGTGCAGGGGGCCTCCGGCAGCCCTGCTCTGAAAATGCGAACGTCTGCAGATAGCTGGCAGGCAGAAAGAGCTAGCCTGGAAAGCTGTTGCTCAGCCTCATCTGCCCATGGCACTGCTCGCACAGAGGCACAGAGACTGGGGCTGCTTGCTTGTCTTGCCCCCTCAAACTTCAAACGTAGCTCTGGGGCTCCGTGCAGGTGGCCTCCGGCAGCCCTGCTCCCAAAATGCGAACGTCTGCAGATAGCTCGCAGGCAGAAAGAGCTAGCCTGGAAAGCTGTTGCTCAGCCTCATCTGCCCATGGCACTGCTCGCACAGAGGCACAGAGACTGGGGCTGCTTGCTTGTCTTGCCCCCTCAAACTTCAAACGTAGCTTTGGGGGTCCGTGCAGGGGGCCTCCGGCAGCCCTGCTCCCAAAATGCGAACGTCTGCAGATAGCTGGCAGGCAGAAAGAGCTAGCCTGGAAAGCTGTTGCTCGGCCTCATCTGCCCATGGCACTGCTCGCACAGAGGCACGGAGACTGGGGCTGCTTGCTTGTCTTGCCCCCTCAAACTTCACACGTAGCTTTGGGGGTCCGTGCAGGGGGCCTGCGGCAGCCCTGCTCCCAAAATGCGAACGTCTGCAGATAGCTGGCAGGCAGAAAGAGCTAGCCTGGAAAGCTGTTGCTCAGCCTCATCTGCCAATGGCACTGCTCGCACAGAGGCACAGAGACTGGGGCTGCTTGCTTGTCTTGCCCCCTCAAACTTCAAACGTAGCTTTGGGGGTCCGTGCAGGGGGCCTCCGGCAGCCCTGCTCTGAAAATGCGAACGTCTGCAGATAGCTCGCAGGCAGAAAGCGCTAGCCTGGAAAGCTGTTGCTCGGCCTCATCTGCCCATGGCACTGCTCGCACAGAGGCACAGAGACTGGGACTGCTTGCTTGTCTTGCCCCCTCAAACTTCAAACGTAGCTTTGGGGGTCCGTGCAGGGGGCCTCCGGCAGCCCTGCTCTGAAAATGCGAACGTCTGCAGATAGCTGGCAGGCAGAAAGAGCTAGCCTGGAAAGCTGTTGCTCAGCCTCATCTGCCCATGGCACTGCTCGCACAGAGGCACAGAGAATGGGGCTGCTTGCTTGTCTTGCCCCCTCAAACTTCAAACGTAGCTTTGGGGGTCCGTGCGGGGGGCCTCCGGTAGCCCTGCTCTGAAAATGCGAACTTCTGCAGATAGCTGGCAGGCAGAAAGAGCTAGCCTGGAAAGCTGTTGCTCAGCCTCATCTGCCCATGGCACTGCTCGCACAGAGGCACAGAGACTGGGGCTGCTTGCTTGTCTTGCCCCCTCTAACTTCAAACGTAGATTTGGGGGTCTGTGCAGGGGGCCTCCGGCAGCCCTGCTCTGAAAATGCGAACGTCTGCAGATAGCTGGCAGGCAGAAAGAGCTAGCCTGGAAAGCTGTTGCTCAGCCTCATCTGCCCATGGCACTGCTCGCACAGAGGCACAGAGACTGGGGCTGCTTGCTTGTCTTGCCCCCTCAAACTTCAAACGTAGCTTTGGGGGTCCGTGCAGGGGGCCTCCGGCAGCCCTGCTCTGAAAATGCGAACGTCTGCAGATAGCTGGCAGGCAGAAAGAGCTAGCCTGGAAAGCTGTTGCTCAGCCTCATCTGCCCATGGCACTGCTCGCACAGAGGCACAGAGACTGGGGCTGCTTGCTTGTCTTGCCCCCTCAAACTTCAAACGTAGCTTTGGGGGTCCGTGCAGGGGGCCTCCGGCAGCCCTGCTCCCAAAATGCGAACGTCTGCAGATAGCTGGCAGGCAGAAAGAGCTAGCCTGGAAAGCTGTTGCTCAGCCTCATCTGCCCATGGCACTGCTCGCACAGAGGCACAGAGACTGGGGCTGCTTGCTTGTCTTGCCCCCTCAAACTTCAAACGTAGCTTTGGGGGTCCGTGCAGGGGGCCTCCGGCAGCCCTGCTCCCAAAATGCGAACATCTGCAGATAGCTGGCAGGCAGAAAGAGCTAGCCTGGAAAGCTGTTGCTCAGCCTCATCTGCCCATGGCACTGCTCGCACAGAGGCACAGAGACTGGGGCTGCTTGCTTGTCTTGCCCCGTCAAACTTCAAACGTAGCCTTGGGGGTCCGTGCAGGGGGCCTCCGGCAGCCCTGCTCTGAAAATGCGAACGTCTGCAGATAGCTGGCAGGCAGAAAGTGCTAGCCTGGAAAGCTGTTGCTCAGCCTCATCTGCCCATGGCACTGCTCGCACAGAGGCACAGAGACTGGGGCTGCTTGCTTGTCTTGCCCCCTCAAACTTCAAACGTAGCTTTGGGGGTTCGTGCAGGGGGCCTCCGGCAGCCCTGCTCCCAAAATGCGAACGTCTGCAGATAGCTGGCAGGCAGAAAGAGCTAGCCTGGAAAGCTGTTGCTCAGCCTCATCTGCCCATGGCACTGCTCGCACAGAGGCACAGAGACTGGGGCTGCTTGCTTGTCTTGCCCCCTCAAACTTCAAACGTAGCTCTGGGGGTCCGTGCAGGGGGCCTGCGGCAGCCCTGCTCTGAAAATGCGAACGTCTGCAGATAGCTGGCAGGCAGAAAGAGCTAGCCTGGAAAGCTGTTGCTCAGCCTCATCTGCCCATGGCACTGCTCGCACAGAGGCACAGAGACTGGGGCTGCTTGCTTGTCTTGCCCCCTCAAACTTCAAACGTAGCTTTGGGGGTCCGTGCAGGGGGCCTCCGGCAGCCCTGCTCTGAAAATGCGAACGTCTGCAGATAGCTGGCAGGCAGAAAGACCTAGCCTGGAAAGCTGTTGCTCAGCCTCATCTGCCCATGGCACTGCTCGCACAGAGGCACAGAGACTGGGGCTGCTTGCTTGTCTTGCCCCCTCAAACTTCAAACGTAGCTCTGGGGGTCCGTGCAGGGGGCCTGCGGCAGCCCTGCTCCCAAAATGCGAACGTCTGCAGATAGCTCACAGGCAGAAAGAGCTAGCCTGGAAAGCTGTTGCTCAGCCTCATCTGCCCATGGCACTGCTCGCACAGAGGCACAGAGACTGGGGCTGCTTGCTTGTCTTGCCCCCTCAAACTTCAAACGTAGCTCTGGGGGTCCGTGCAGGGGGCCTCCGGCAGCCCTGCTCTGAAAATGCGAACGTCTGCAGATAGCTGGCAGGCAGAAAGACCTAGCCTGGAAAGCTGTTGCTCAGCCGCATCTGCCCATGGCACTGCTCGCACAGAGGCACAGAGACTGGGGCTGCTTGCTTGTCTTGCCCCCTCAAACTTCAAACGTTGCTTTGGGGGTCCGTGCAGGGGGCCTGCGGTAGCCCTGCTCCCAAAATGCGAACGTCTGCAGATAGCTGGCAGGCAGAAAGAGCTAGCCTGGAAAGCTGTTGCTCAGCCTCATCTGCCCATGGCACTGCTCGCACAGAGGCACAGAGACTGGGGCTGCTTGCTTGTCTTGCACCCTCAAACTTCAAACGTAGCTTTGGGGGTCCGTGCAGGGGGCCTCCGGCAGCCCTGCTCTGAAAATGCGAACGTCTGCAGATAGCTGGCAGGCAGAAAGAGCTAGCCTGGAAAGCTGTTGCTCAGCCTCATCTGCCCATGGCACTGCTCGCACAGAGGCACAGAGAATGGGGCTGCTTGCTTGTCTTGCCCCCTCAAACTTCAAACGTAGCTTTGGGGGTCCGTGCAGGGGGCCTGCGGTAGCCCTGCTCTGAAAATGCGAACGTCTGCAGATAGCTCGCAGGCAGAAAGAGCTAGCCTGGAAAGCTGTTGCTCAGCCTCATCTGCCCATGGCACTGCTCGCACAGAGGCACAGAGACTGGGGCTGCTTGCTTGTCTTGCCCCCTCAAACTTCAAACGTAGCTTTGGGGGTCTGTGCAGGGGGCCTGCGGCAGCCCTGCTCTGAAAATGCGAACGTCTGCAGATAGCTGGCAGGCAGAAAGAGCTAGCCTGGAAAGCTGTTGCTCAGCCTCATCTGCCCATGGCACTGCTCGCACAGAGGCACAGAGACTGGGGCTGCTTGCTTGTCTTCCCCCTCAAACTTCAAACGTAGCTTTGGGGTTCCGTGCAGGGGTCCTCCGGCAGCCCTGCTCTGAAAATGCGAACGTCTGCAGATAGCTGGCAGGCAGAAAGAGCTAGCCTGGAAAGCTGTTGCTCAGCCTCATCTGCCCATGGCACTGCTCGCACAGAGGCACAGAGAATGGGGCTGCTTGCTTGTCTTGCCCCCTCAAACTTCAAACATAGCTCTGGGGGTCCGTGCAGGGGGCCTCCGGCAGCCCTGCTCTGAAAATGCGAACGTCTGCAGATAGCTGGCAGGCAGAAAGAGCTAGCCTGGAAAGCTGTTGCTCAGCCTCATCTGCCCATGGCACTGCTCGCACAGAGGGACAGAGACTGGGGCTGCTTGCTTGTCTTGCCCCCTCAAACTTCAAACGTTGCTTTGGGGGTCCGTGCAGGGGGCCTCCGGCAGCCCTGCTCTGAAAATGCGAACGTCTGCAGATAGCTGGCAGGCAGAAAGAGCTAACCTGGAAAGCTGTTGCTCAGCCTCATCTGCCCATGGCACTGCTCGCACAGAGGCACAGAGAATGGGGCT
Organism: Opisthocomus hoazin; assembly: GCF_030867145.1. Taxonomy (NCBI): domain Eukaryota; kingdom Metazoa; phylum Chordata; class Aves; order Opisthocomiformes; family Opisthocomidae; genus Opisthocomus; species Opisthocomus hoazin. The sequence goes on from NW_027448966.1 coordinate 101,297, forward strand.
GCTTGCTTGTCTTGCCCCCTCAAACTTCAAACGTAGCTTTGGGGGTCCGTGCAGGGGGCCTCCGGCAGCCCTGCTCCCAAAATGCGAACGTCTGCAGATAGCTGGCAGGCAGAAAGAGCTAGCCTGGAAAGCTGTTGCTCAACCTCATCTGCCCATGGCACTACTCGCACAGAGGCACAGAGACTGGGGCTGCTTGCTTGTCTTGCCCCCTCAAACTTCAAACGAAGCTTTGGGGGTCTGTGCAGGGGGCCTCCGGCAGCCCTGCTCTGAAAATGCGAACGTCTGCAGATAGCTGGCAGGCAGAAAGAGCTAGCCTGGAAAGCTATTGCTCAGCCTCATCTGCCCATGGCACTGCTCGCACAGAGGCACAGAGAATGGGGCTGCTTGCTTGTCTTGCCCCCTCAAACTTCAACCGTAGCTTTGGGGGTCCGTGCAGGGGGCCTCCGGCAGCCCTGCTCTGAAAATGCGAACGTCTGCAGATAGCTGGCAGGCAGAAAGAGCTAGCCTGGAAAGCTGTTGCTCAGCCTCATCTGCCCATGGCACTGCTCGCACAGAGGCACAGAGACTGGGGCTGCTTGCTTGTCTTGCCCCCTCAAACTTCAAACGTAGCTTTGGGGGTCCGTGCAGGGGGCCTCCGGCAGCCCTGCTCCGAAAATGCGAACGTCTGCAGATAGCTGGCAGGCAGAAAGAGCTAGCCTGGAAAGCTGTTGCTCAGCCTCATCTGCCCATGGCACTGCTCGCACAGAGGCACAGAGACTGGGGCTGCTTGCTTGTCTTGCCCCCTCAAACTTCAAACGTAGCTTTGGGGGTCCGTGCAGGGGGCCTCCGGCAGCCCTGCTCCCAAAATGCGAACGTCTGCAGATAGCTGGCAGGCAGAAAGAGCTAGCCTGGAAAGCTGTTGCTCAGCCTCATCTGCCCATGGCACTGCTCGCACAGAGGCACAGAGACTGGGGCTGCTAGCTTGTCTTGCCCCTCAAACTTCAAACGTAGCTTTGGGGGTCCGTGCAGGGGGCCTCCGGCAGCCCTGCTCCCAAAATGCGAACGTCTGCAGATAGCTCGCAGGCAGAAAGAGATAGCCTGGAAAGCTGTTGCTCAGCCTCATCTGCCCATGGCACTGCTCGCACAGAGGCACAGAGACTGGGGCTGCTTGCTTGTCTTGCCCCCTCAAACTTCAAACGTAGCTTTGGGGGTCCGTGCAGGGGGCCTCCGGCAGCCCTGCTCCCAAAATGCGAACGTCTGCAGATAGCTGGCAGGCAGAAAGAGCTAGCCTGGAAAGCTGTTGCTCAGCCTCATCTGCCCATGGCACTGCTCGCACAGAGGCACAGAGACTGGGGCTGCTTGCTTGTCTTGCCCCCTCTAACTTCAAACGTAGCTTTGGGGGTCCGTGCAGGTGGGCTCCGGCAGCCCTGCTCTGAAAATGCGAACGTCTGCAGATAGCTGGCAGGCAGAAAGAGCTAGCCTGGAAAGCTGTTGCTCAGCCTCATCTGCCCATGGCACTGCTCGCACAGAGGCACAGAGACTGGGGCTGCTTGCTTGTCTTGCCCCCTCAAACTTCAACCGTAGCTTTGGGGGTCCGTGCAGGGGGCCTCCGGCAGCCCTGCTCCCAAAATGCGAACGTCTGCAGATAGCTGGCAGGCAGAAAGAGCTAGCCTGGAAAGCTGTTGCTCAGCCTCATCTGCCCATGGCACTGCTCGCACAGAGGCACAGAGACTGGGGCTGCTTGCTTGTCTTGCCCCGTCAAACTTCAAACGTAGCTTTGGGGGTCCGTGCAGGGGGCCTCCGGCAGCCCTGCTCTGAAAATGCGAACGTCTGCAGATAGCTGGCAGGCAGAAAGAGCTAGCCTGGAAAGCTGTTGCTCAGCCTCATCTGCCCATGGCACTGCTCGCACAGAGGCACAGAGACTGGGGCTGCTTGCTTGTCTTGCCCCCTCAAACTTCAAACGTAGCTCTGGGGCTCCGTGCAGGTGGCCTCCGGCAGCCCTGCTCCCAAAATGCGAACGTCTGCAGATAGCTCGCAGGCAGAAAGAGCTAGCCTGGAAAGCTGTTGCTCAGCCTCATCTGCCCATGGCACTGCTCGCACAGAGGCACAGAGACTGGGGCTGCTTGCTTGTCTTGCCCCCTCAAACTTCAAACGTAGCTTTGGGGGTCCGTGCAGGGGGCCTCCGGCAGCCCTGCTCCCAAAATGCGAACGTCTGCAGATAGCTGGCAGGCAGAAAGAGCTAGCCTGGAAAGCTGTTGCTCGGCCTCATCTGCCCATGGCACTGCTCGCACAGAGGCACAGAGACTGGGGCTGCTTGCTTGTCTTGCCCCCTCAAACTTCACACGTAGCTTTGGGGGTCCGTGCAGGGGGCCTGCGGCAGCCCTGCTCCCAAAATGCGAACGTCTGCAGATAGCTGGCAGGCAGAAAGAGCTAGCCTGGAAAGCTGTTGCTCAGCCTCATCTGCCAATGGCACTGCTCGCACAGAGGCACAGAGACTGGGGCTGCTTGCTTGTCTTGCCCCCTCAAACTTCACACGTAGCTTTGGGGGTCCGTGCAGGGGGCCTGCGGCAGCCCTGCTCGCAAAATGCGAACGTCTGCAGATAGCTGGCAGGCAGAAAGAGCTAGCCTGGAAAGCTGTTGCTCAGCCTCATCTGCCCATGGCACTGCTCGCACAGAGGCACAGAGACTGGGACTGCTTGCTTGTCTTGCCCCCTCAAACTTCAAACGTAGCTTTGGGGGTCCGTGCAGGGGGCCTCCGGCAGCCCTGGTCCCAAAATGCGAACGTCTGCAGATAGCTGGCAGGCAGAAAGAGCTAGCCTGGAAAGCTGTTGCTCAGCCTCATCTGCCCATGGCACTGCTCGCACAGAGGCACAGAGACTGGGACTGCTTGCTTGTCTTGCCCCCTCAAACTTCAAACGTAGCTTTGGGGGTCCGTGCAGGGGGCCTCCGGCAGCCCTGCTCTGAAAATGCGAACGTCTGCAGATAGCTCGCAGGCAGAAAGCGCTAGCCTGGAAAGCTGTTGCTCGGCCTCATCTGCCCATGGCACTGCTCGCACAGAGGCACAGAGACTGGGACTGCTTGCTTGTCTTGCCCCCTCAAACTTCAAACGTAGCTTTGGGGGTCCGTGCAGGGGGCCTCCGGCAGCCCTGCTCTGAAAATGCGAACGTCTGCAGATAGCTGGCAGGCAGAAAGAGCTAGCCTGGAAAGCTGTTGCTCAGCCTCATCTGCCCATGGCACTGCTCGCACAGAGGCACAGAGAATGGGGCTGCTTGCTTGTCTTGCCCCCTCAAACTTCAAACGTAGCTTTGGGGGTCCGTGCAGGGGGCCTCCGGCAGCCCTGCTCTGAAAATGCGAACTTCTGCAGATAGCTGGCAGGCAGAAAGAGCTAGCCTGGAAAGCTGTTGCTCAGCCTCATCTGCCCATGGCACTGCTCGCACAGAGGCACAGAGACTGGGGCTGCTTGCTTGTCTTGCCCCCTCTAACTTCAAACGTAGATTTGGGGGTCTGTGCAGGGGGCCTCCGGCAGCCCTGCTCTGAAAATGCGAACGTCTGCAGATAGCTGGCAGGCAGAAAGAGCTAGCCTGGAAAGCTGTTGCTCAGCCTCATCTGCCCATGGCACTGCTCGCACAGAGGCACAGAGACTGGGGCTGCTTGCTTGTCTTGCCCCCTCAAACTTCAAACGTAGCTTTGGGGGTCCGTGCAGGGGGCCTCCGGCAGCCCTGCTCCCAAAATGCGAACGTCTGCAGATAGCTCGCAGGCAGAAAGAGCTAGCCTGGAAAGCTGTTGCTCAGCCTCATCTGCCCATGGCACTGCTCGCACAGAGGCACAGAGACTGGGGCTGCTTGCTTGTCTTGCCCCGTCAAACTTCAAACGTAGCTTTGGGGGTCCGTGCAGGGGGCCTCCGGCAGCCCTGCTCTGAAAATGCGAACGTCTGCAGATAGCTGGCAGGCAGAAAGAGCTAGCCTGGAAAGCTGTTGCTCAGCCTCATCTGCCCATGGCACTGCTCGCACAGAGGCACAGAGACTGGGGCTGCTTGCTTGTCTTGCCCCCTCAAACTTCAAACGTAGCTCTGGGGGTCCGTGCAGGGGGCCTCCGGCAGCCCTGCTCCCAAAATGCGAACGTCTGCAGATAGCTCGCAGGCAGAAAGAGCTAGCCTGGAAAGCTGTTGCTCAGCCTCATCTGCCCATGGCACTGCTCGCACAGAGGCACAGAGACTGGGGCTGCTTGCTTGTCTTGCCCCCTCAAACTTCAAACGTAGCTTTGGGGGTCCGTGCAGGGGGCCTCCGGCAGCCCTGCTCCCAAAATGCGAACGTCTGCAGATAGCTCGCAGGCAGAAAGAGCTAGCCTGGAAAGCTGTTGCTCAGCCTCATCTGCCCATGGCACTGCTCGCACAGAGGCACAGAGACTGGGGCTGCTTGCTTGTCTTGCACCCTCAAACTTCAAACGTAGCTTTGGGGGTCCGTGCAGGGGGCCTCCGGCAGCCCTGCTCCCAAAATGCGAACGTCTGCAGATAGCTCGCAGGCAGAAAGAGCTAGCCTGGAAAGCTGTTGCTCAGCCTCATCTGCCCATGGCACTGCTCGCACAGAGGCACAGAGACTGGGGCTGCTTGCTTGTCTTGCCCCGTCAAACTTCAAACGTAGCTTTGGGGGTCCGTGCAGGGGGCCTCCGGCAGCCCTGCTCTGAAAATGCGAACGTCTGCAGATAGCTGGCAGGCAGAAAGAGCTAGCCTGGAAAGCTGTTGCTCAGCCTCATCTGCCCATGGCACTGCTCGCACAGAGGCACAGAGAATGGGGCTGCTTGCTTGTCTTGCCCCCTCAAACTTCAAACGTAGCTCTGGGGTCCGTGCAGGGGGCCTCCGGCAGCCCTGCTCTGAAAATGCGAACGTCTGCAGATAGCTGGCAGGCAGAAAGAGCTAGCCTGGAAAGCTGTTGCTCAGCCTCATCTGCCCATGGCACTGCTCGCACAGAGGCACAGAGACTGGGGCTGCTTGCTTGTTTTGCCCCCTCAAACTTCAAACGTAGATTTTGGGGTCCGTGCAGGGCGCCTCCGGCAGCCCTGCTCTGAAAATGCGAACGTCTGCAGATAGCTGGCAGGCAGAAAGAGCTAGCCTGGAAAGCTGTTGCTCAGCCTCATCTGCCCATGGCACTGCTCGCACAGAGGCACAGAGACTGGGGCTGCTTGCTTGTCTTGCCCCGTCAAACTTCAAACGTAGCTTTGGGGGTCCGTGCAGGGGGCCTCCGGCAGCCCTGCTCCCAAAATGTGAACGTCTGCAGATAGCTCGCAGGCAGAAAGAGCTAGCCTGGAAAGCTGTTGCTCAGCCTCATCTGCCCATGGCACTGCTCGCACAGAGGCACAGAGACTGGGGCTGCTTGCTTGTTTTGCCCCCTCAAACTTCAAACGTAGCTTTTGGGGTCCGTGCAGGGGGCTCCAGCAGCCCTGCTCTGAAAATGCGAACGTCTGCAGATAGCTGGCAGGCAGAAAGAGCTAGCCTGGAAAGCTGTTGCTCAGCCTAATCTGCCCATGGCACTGCTCGCACAGAGGCACAGAGACTGGGGCTGCTTGCTTGTCTTGCCCCCTCAAACTTCAAACGTAGCTTTGGGGGTCCGTGCAGGGGGCCTCCGGCAGCCCTGCTCCCAAAATGCGAACGTCTGCAGATAGCTCGCAGGCAGAAAGAGCTAGCCTGGAAAGCTGTTGCTCAGCCTCATCTGCCCATGGCACTGCTCGCACAGAGGCACAGAGACTGGGGCTGCTTGCTTGTCTTGCCCCCTCAAACTTCAAACGTAGCTTTGGGGGTCCGTGCAGGGGGCCTCCGGCAGCCCTGCTCCGAAAATGCGAACGTCTGCAGATAGCTGGCAGGCAGAAAGAGCTAGCCTGGAAAGCTGTTGCTCAGCCTCATCTGCCCATGGCACTGCTCTCACAGAGGCACAGAGACTGGGGCTGCTTACTTGTCTTGCCCCCTCAAACTTCAAACGTAGCTTTGGGGGTCCGTGCAGGGGGCCTCCGGCAGCCCTGCTCTGAAAATGCGAACGTCTGCAGATAGCTGGCAGGCAGAAAGAGCTAGCCTGGAAAGCTGTTGCTCAGCCTCATCTGCCCATGGCACTGCTCGCACAGAGGCACAGAGACTGGGGCTGCTTGCTTGTCTTGCCCCGTCAAACTTCAAACGTAGCTTTGGGGGTCCGTGCAGGGGGCCTCCGGCAGCCCTGCTCTGAAAATGCGAACGTCTGCAGATAGCTGGCAGGCAGAAAGAGCTAGCCTGGAAAGCTGTTGCTCAGCCTCATCTGCCCATGGCACTGCTCGCACAGAGGCACAGAGAATGGGGCTGCTTGCTTGTCTTGCCCCCTCAAACTTCAAACGTAGCTTTGGGGGTCCGTGCAGGGGGCCTGCGGCAGCCCTGCTCCCAAAATGCGAACGTCTGCAGATAGCTGGCAGGCAGAAAGAGCTAGCCTGGAAAGCTGTTGCTCAGCCTCATCTGCCCATGGCACTGCTCGCACAGAGGCACAGAGACTGGGGCTGCTTGCTTGTCTTGCCCCCTCAAACTTCAAACGTAGCTTTGGGGGTCCGTGCAGGGGGCCTCCGGCAGCCCTGCTCTGAAAATGCGAACGTCTGCAGATAACTCGCAGGCAGAAAGAGCTAGCCTGGAAAGCTGTTGCTCAGCCTCATCTGCCCATGGCACTGCTCGCACAGAGGCACAGAGACTGGGGCTGCTTGCTTGTCTTGCCCCCTCAAACTTCAACTGTAGCTTTGGGGGTCCGTGCAGGGGGCCTGCGGCAGCCCTGCTCTGAAAATGCGAACGTCTGCAGATAGCTCACAGGCAGAAAGAGCTAGCCTGGAAAGCTGTTGCTCAGCCTCATCTGCCCATGGCACTGCTCGCACAGAGGCACAGAGACTGGGGCTGCTTGCTTGTCTTGCCCCCTCAAACTTCAAACGTAGCTTTGGGGGTCCGTGCAGGGGGCCTCCGGCAGCCCTGCTCCCAAAATGCGAACGTCTGCAGATAGCTGGCAGGCAGAAAGAGCTAGCCTGGAAAGCTGTTGCTCAGCCTCATCTGCCCATGGCACTGCTCGCACAGAGGCACAGAGACTGGGGCTGCTTGCTTGTCTTGCCCCCTCAAACTTCAAACGTAGCTTTGGGGGTCCGTGCAGGGGGCCTCCGGCAGCCCTGCTCCCAAAATGCGAACGTCTGCAGATAGCTGGCAGGCAGAAAGAGCTAGCCTGGAAAGCTGTTGCTCAGCCTCATCTGCCCATGGCACTGCTCGCACAGAGGCACAGAGAATGGGGCTGCTTGCTTGTCTTGCCCCCTCAAACTTCAAACGTAGCTTTGGGGGTCCGTGCAGGGGGCCTCCGGCAGCCCTGCTCTGAAAATGCGAACGTCTGCAGATAGCTGGCAGGCAGAAAGAGCTAGCCTGGAAAGCTGTTGCTCAGCCTCATCTGCCCATGGCACTGCTCGCACAGAGGCACAGAGACTGGGGCTGCTTGCTTGTCTTGCCCCCTCAAACTTCAAACGTAGCTTTGGGGGTCCGTGCAGGGGGCCTCCGGCAGCCCTGCTCTGAAAATGCGAACGTCTGCAGATAGCTGGCAGGCAGAAAGAGCTAGCCTGGAAAGCTGTTGCTCAGCCTCATCTGCCCATGGCACTGCTCGCACAGAGGCACAGAGACTGGGGCTGCTTGCTTGTCTTGCCCCCTCAAACTTCAAACGTAGCTTTGGGGGTCCGTGCAGGGGGCCTCCGGCAGCCCTGCTCCCAAAATGCGAACGTCTGCAGATAGCTCGCAGGCAGAAAGAGCTAGCCTGGAAAGCTGTTGCTCAGCCTCATCTGCCCATGGCACTGCTCGCACAGAGGCACAGAGACTGGGGCTGCTTGCTTGTCTTGCCCCGTCAAACTTCAAACGTAGCTTTGGGGGTCCGTGCAGGGGGCCTCCGGCAGCCCTGCTCTGAAAATGCGAACGTCTGCAGATAGCTCGCAGGCAGAAAGAGCTAGCCTGGAAAGCTGTTGCTCAGCCTCATCTGCCCATGGCACTGCTCGCACAGAGGCACAGAGACTGGGGCTGCTTGCTTGTCTTGCCCCCTCAAACTTCAAACGTAGCTCTGGGGGTCCGTGCAGGGGGCCTCCGGCAGCCCTGCTCCCAAAATGCGAACGTCTGCAGATAGCTGGCAGGCAGAAAGAGCTAGCCTGGAAAGCTGTTGCTCAGCCTCATCTGCCCATGGCACTGCTCGCACAGAGGCACAGAGACTGGGGCTGCTTGCTTGTCTTGCCCCCTCAAACTTCAAACGTAGCTTTGGGGGTCCGTGCAGGGCGCCTCCGGCAGCCCTGCTCTGAAAATGCGAACGTCTGCAGATAGCTGGCAGGCAGAAAGAGCTAGCCTGGAAAGCTGTTGCTCAGCCTCATCTGCCCATGGCACTGCTCGCACAGAGGCACAGAGACTGGGGCTGCTTGCTTGTCTTGCCCCGTCAAACTTCAAACGTAGCTTTGGGGGTCCGTGCAGGGGGCCTCCGGCAGCCCTGCTCCCAAAATGCGAACGTCTGCAGATAGCTGGCAGGCAGAAAGAGCTAGCCTGGAAAGCTGTTGCTCAGCCTCATCTGCCCATGGCACTGCTCGCACAGAGGCACAGAGACTGGGGCTGCTTGCTTGTTTTGCCCCCTCAAACTTCAAACGTAGCTTTTGGGGTCCGTGCAGGGGGCTCCAGCAGCCCTGCTCTGAAAATGCGAACGTCTGCAGATAGCTCGCAGGCAGAAAGAGCTAGCCTGGAAAGCTGTTGCTCAGCCTCATCTGCCCATGGCACTGCTCGCACAGAGGCACAGAGACTGGGGCTGCTTGCTTGTCTTGCCCCCTCAAACTTCAAACGTAGCTTTGGGGGTCCGTGCAGGGGGCTTCCGGCAGCCCTGCTCTGAAAATGCGAACGTCTGCAGATAGCTCGCAGGCAGAAAGAGCTAGCCTGGAAAGCTGTTGCTCAGCCTCATCTGCCCATGGCACTGCTCGCACAGAGGCACAGAGACTGGGGCTGCTTGCTTGTCTTGCCCCCTCAAACTTCAAACGTAGCTTTGGGGGTCCGTGCAGGGGGCCTCCGGCAGCCCTGCTCTGAAAATGCGAACGTCTGCAGATAGCTCGCAGGCAGAAAGAGCTAGCCTGGAAAGCTATTGCTCAGCCTCATCTGCCCATGGCACTGCTCGCACAGAGGCACAGAGACTGGGGCTGCTTGCTTGTCTTGCCCCCTCAAACTTCAAACGTAGCTTTGGGGGTCCGTGCAGGGGGCCTGCGGCAGCCCTGCTCTGAAAATGCGAACGTCTGCAGATAGCTGGCAGGCAGAAAATGCTAGCCTGGAAAGCTGTTGCTCAGCCTCATCTGCCCATGGCACTGCTCGCACAGAGGCACAGAGAATGGGGCTGCTTGCTTGTCTTGCCCCCTCAAACTTCAAACGTAGCTTTGGGGGTCCGTGCAGGGGGCCTCCGGCAGCCCTGCTCTGAAAATGCGAACGTCTGCAGATAGCTCACAGGCAGAAAGAGCTAGCCTGGAAAGCTGTTGCTCAGCCTCATCTGCCCATGGCACTGCTCGCACAGAGGCACAGAGACTGGGGCTGCTTGCTTGTCTTGCCCCCTCAAACTTCAAACGTAGCTTTGGGGGTCCGTGCAGGGGGCCTCCGGCAGCCCTGCTCTGAAAATGCGAACGTCTGCAGATAGCTGGCAGGCAGAAAGAGCTAGCCTGGAAAGCTGTTGCTCAGCCTCATCTGCCCATGGCACTGCTCGCACAGAGGCACAGAGAATGGGGCTGCTTGCTTGTCTTGCCCCCTCAAACTTCAAACGTAGCTTTGGGGGTCCGTGCAGGGGGCCTCCGGCAGCCCTGCTCCCAAAATGCGAACGTCTGCAGATAGCTGGCAGGCAGAAAGAGCTAGCCTGGAAAGCTGTTGCTCAGCCTCATCTGCCCATGGCACTGCTCGCACAGAGGCACAGAGACTGGGGCTGCTTGCTTGTTTTGCCCCCTCAAACTTCAAACGTAGCTTTTGGGGTCCGTGCAGGGCGCCTCCGGCAGCCCTGCTCCCAAAATGCGAACGTCTGCAGATAGCTGGCAGGCAGAAAGAGCTAGCCTGGAAAGCTGTTGCTCAGCCTCATCTGCCCATGGCACTGCTCGCACAGAGGCACAGAGACTGGGGCTGCTTGCTTGTCTTGCCCCCTCAAACTTCAAACGTAGCTTTGGGGGTCCGTGCAGGGGGCCTCCGGCAGCCCTGCTCCCAAAATGTGAACGTCTGCAGATAGCTCGCAGGCAGAAAGAGCTAGCCTGGAAAGCTGTTGCTCAGCCTCATCTGCCCATGGCACTGCTCGCACAGAGGCACAGAGACTGGGGCTGCTTGCTTGTTTGGCCCCCTCAAACTTCAAACGTAGCTTTTGGGGTCCGTGCAGGGGGCTCCAGCAGCCCTGCTCTGAAAATGCGAACGTCTGCAGATAGCTGGCAGGCAGAAAGAGCTAGCCTGGAAAGCTGTTGCTCAGCCTCATCTGCCCATGGCACTGCTCGCACAGAGGCACAGAGACTGGGGCTGCTTGCTTGTCTTGCCCCCTCAAACTTCAAACGTAGCTTTGGGGGTCCGTGCAGGGGGCCTCCGGCAGCCCTGCTCCCAAAATGCGAACGTCTGCAGATAGCTGGCAGGCAGAAAGAGCTAGCCTGGAAAGCTGTTGCTCAGCCTCATCTGCCCATGGCACTGCTCGCACAGAGGCACAGAGACTGGGGCTGCTTGCTTGTCTTGCCCCCTCAAACTTCAAACGTAGCTTTGGGGGTCCGTGCAGGGGGCCTCCGGCAGCCCTGCTCCGAAAATGCGAACGTCTGCAGATAGCTGGCAGGCAGAAAGAGCTAGCCTGGAAAGCTGTTGCTCAGCCTCATCTGCCCATGGCACTGCTCGCACAGAGGCACAGAGACTGGGGCTGCTTACTTGTCTTGCCCCCTCAAACTTCAAACGTAGCTTTGGGGGTCCGTGCAGGGGGCCTCCGGCAGCCCTGCTCTGAAAATGCGAACGTCTGCAGATAGCTGGCAGGCAGAAAGAGCTAGCCTGGAAAGCTGTTGCTCAGCCTCATCTGCCCATGGCACTGCTCGCACAGAGGCACAGAGACTGGGGCTGCTTGCTTGTTTTGCCCCCTCAAACTTCAAACGTAGCTTTTGGGGTCCGTGCAGGGGGCTCCAGCAGCCCTGCTCTGAAAATGCGAACGTCTGCAGATAGCTGGCAGGCAGAAAGAGCTAGCCTGGAAAGCTGTTGCTCAGCCTCATCTGCCCATGGCACTGCTCGCACAGAGGCACAGAGACTGGGGCTGCTTGCTTGTCTTGCCCCCTCAAACTTCAAACGTAGCTTTGGGGGTCCGTGCAGGGGGCCTCCGGCAGCCCTGCTCCCAAAATGCGAACGTCTGCAGATAGCTCGCAGGCAGAAAGAGCTAGCCTGGAAAGCTGTTGCTCAGCCTCATCTGCCCATGGCACTGCTCGCACAGAGGCACAGAGACTGGGGCTGCTTGCTTGTCTTGCCCCCTCAAACTTCAAACGTAGCTTTGGGGGTCCGTGCAGGGGGCCTCCGGCAGCCCTGCTCCGAAAATGCGAACGTCTGCAGATAGCTGGCAGGCAGAAAATGCTAGCCTGGAAAGCTGTTGCTCAGCCTCATCTGCCCATGGCACTGCTCGCACAGAGGCACAGAGAATGGGGCTGCTTGCTTGTCTTGCCCCCTCAAACTTCAAACGTAGCTTTGGGGGTCCGTGCAGGGGGCCTGCGGCAGCCCTGCTCTGAAAATGCGAACGTCTGCAGATAGCTCACAGGCAGAAAGAGCTAGCCTGGAAAGCTGTTGCTCAGCCTCATCTGCCCATGGCACTGCTCGCACAGAGGCACAGAGAATGGGGCTGCTTGCTTGTCTTGCCCCCTCAAACTTCAAACGTAGCTTTGGGGGTCCGTGCAGGGGGCCTCCGGCAGCCCTGCTCTGAAAATGCGAACGTCTGCAGATAGCTGGCAGGCAGAAAGAGCTAGCCTGGAAAGCTGTTGCTCAGCCTCATCTGCCCATGGCACTGCTCGCACAGAGGCACAGAGAATGGGGCTGCTTGCTTGTCTTGCCCCCTCAAACTTCAAACGTAGCTTTGGGGGTCCGTGCAGGGGGCCTCCGGCAGCCCTGCTCCCAAAATGCGAACGTCTGCAGATAGCTGGCAGGCAGAAAGAGCTAGCCTGGAAAGCTGTTGCTCAGCCTCATCTGCCCATGGCACTGCTCGCACAGAGGCACAGAGACTGGGGCTGCTTGCTTGTCTTGCCCCCTCAAACTTCAAACGTAGCTTTGGGGGTCCGTGCAGGGGGCCTCCGGCAGCCCTGCTCCCAAAATGCGAACGTCTGCAGATAGCTCGCAGGCAGAAAGAGCTAGCCTGGAAAGCTGTTGCTCAGCCTCATCTGCCCATGGCACTGCTCGCACAGAGGCACAGAGACTGGGGCTGCTTGCTTGTTTTGCCCCCTCAAACTTCAAACGTAGCTTTTGGGGTCCGTGCAGGGGGCTCCAGCAGCCCTGCTCTGAAAATGCGAACGTCTGCAGATAGCTGGCAGGCAGAAAGAGCTAGCCTGGAAAGCTGTTGCTCAGCCTCATCTGCCCATGGCACTGCTCGCACAGAGGCACAGAGACTGGGGCTGCTTGCTTGTCTTGCCCCCTCAAACTTCAAACGTAGCTTTGGGGGTCCGTGCAGGGGGCCTCCGGCAGCCCTGCTCCGAAAATGCGAACGTCTGCAGATAGCTGGCAGGCAGAAAGAGCTAGCCTGGAAAGCTGTTGCTCAGCCTCATCTGCCCATGGCACTGCTCGCACAGAGGCACAGAGACTGGGGCTGCTTACTTGTCTTGCCCCCTCAAACTTCAAACGTAGCTTTGGGGGTCCGTGCAGGGGGCCTCCGGCAGCCCTGCTCTGAAAATGCGAACGTCTGCAGATAGCTCGCAGGCAGAAAGAGCTAGCCTGGAAAGCTGTTGCTCAGCCTCATCTGCCCATGGCACTGCTCGCACAGAGGCACAGAGAATGGGGCTGCTTGCTTGTCTTGCCCCCTCAAACTTCAAACGTAGCTTTGGGGGTCCGTGCAGGGGGCCTCCGGCAGCCCTGCTCTGAAAATGCGAACGTCTGCAGATAGCTGGCAGGCAGAAAGAGCTAGCCTGGAAAGCTGTTGCTCAGCCTCATCTGCCCATGGCACTGCTCGCACAGAGGCACAGAGACTGGGGCTGCTTGCTTGTCTTGCCCCGTCAAACTTCAAACGTAGCTTTGGGGGTCCGTGCAGGGGGCCTCCGGCAGCCCTGCTCTGAAAATGCGAACGTCTGCAGATAGCTGGCAGGCAGAAAGAGCTAGCCTGGAAAGCTGTTGCTCAGCCTCATCTGCCCATGGCACTGCTCGCACAGAGGCACAGAGAATGGGGCTGCTTGCTTGTCTTGCCCCCTCAAACTTCAAACGTAGCTTTGGGGGTCCGTGCAGGGGGCCTCCGGCAGCCCTGCTCCCAAAATGCGAACGTCTGCAGATAGCTGGCAGGCAGAAAGAGCTAGCCTGGAAAGCTGTTGCTCAGCCTCATCTGCCCATGGCACTGCTCGCACAGAGGCACAGAGACTGGGGCTGCTTGCTTGTCTTGCCCCCTCAAACTTCAAACGTAGCTTTGGGGGTCCGTGCAGGGGGCCTCCGGCAGCCCTGCTCTGAAAATGCGAACGTCTGCAGATAACTCGCAGGCAGAAAGAGCTAGCCTGGAAAGCTGTTGCTCAGCCTCATCTGCCCATGGCACTGCTCGCACAGAGGCACAGAGACTGGGGCTGCTTGCTTGTCTTGCCCCCTCAAACTTCAACCGTAGCTTTGGGGGTCCGTGCAGGGGGCCTGCGGCAGCCCTGCTCTGAAAATGCGAACGTCTGCAGATAGCTCACAGGCAGAAAGAGCTAGCCTGGAAAGCTGTTGCTCAGCCTCATCTGCCCATGGCACTGCTCGCACAGAGGCACAGAGACTGGGGCTGCTTGCTTGTCTTGCCCCCTCAAACTTCAAACGTAGCTTTGGGGGTCCGTGCAGGGGGCCTCCGGCAGCCCTGCTCCCAAAATGCGAACGTCTGCAGATAGCTGGCAGGCAGAAAGAGCTAGCCTGGAAAGCTGTTGCTCAGCCTCATCTGCCCATGGCACTGCTCGCACAGAGGCACAGAGACTGGGGCTGCTTGCTTGTCTTGCCCCCTCAAACTTCAAACGTAGCTTTGGGGGTCCGTGCAGGGGGCCTCCGGCAGCCCTGCTCTGAAAATGCGAACGTCTGCAGATAGCTGGCAGGCAGAAAGAGCTAGCCTGGAAAGCTGTTGCTCAGCCTCATCTGCCCATGGCACTGCTCGCACAGAGGCACAGAGAATGGGGCTGCTTGCTTGTCTTGCCCCCTCAAACTTCAAACGTAGCTTTGGGGGTCCGTGCAGGGGGCCTCCGGCAGCCCTGCTCCCAAAATGCGAACGTCTGCAGATAGCTGGCAGGCAGAAAGAGCTAGCCTGGAAAGCTGTTGCTCAGCCTCATCTGCCCATGGCACTGCTCGCACAGAGGCACAGAGACTGGGGCTGCTTGCTTGTCTTGCCCCCTCAAACTTCAAACGTAGCTTTGGGGGTCCGTGCAGGGGGCCTCCGGCAGCCCTGCTCCCAAAATGCGAATGTCTGCAGATAGCTCGCAGGCAGAAAGAGCTAGCCTGGAAAGCTGTTGCTCAGCCTCATCTGCCCATGGCACTGCTCGCACAGAGGCACAGAGAATGGGGCTGCTTGCTTGTCTTGCCCCCTCAAACTTCAAACGTAGCTTTGGGGGTCCGTGCAGGGGGCCTCCGGCAGCCCTGCTCCCAAAATGCGAACGTCTGCAGATAGCTGGCAGGCAGAAAGAGCTAGCCTGGAAAGCTGTTGCTCAGCCTCATCTGCCCATGGCACTGCTCGCACAGAGGCACAGAGACTGGGGCTGCTTGCTTGTCTTGCCCCCTCAAACTTCAAACGTAGCTTTGGGGGTCCGTGCAGGGGGCCTCCGGCAGCCCTGCTCTGAAAATGCGAACGTCTGCAGATAGCTCGCAGGCAGAAAGAGCTAGCCTGGAAAGCTGTTGCTCAGCCTCATCTGCCCATGGCACTGCTCGCACAGAGGCACAGAGACTGGGGCTGCTTGCTTGTTTTGCCCCCTCAAACTTCAAACGTAGCTTTTGGGGTCCGTGCAGGGGGCTCCAGCAGCCCTGCTCTGAAAATGCGAACGTCTGCAGATAGCTCGCAGGCAGAAAGAGCTAGCCTGGAAAGCTGTTGCTCAGCCTCATCTGCCCATGGCACTGCTCGCACAGAGGCACAGAGACTGGGGCTGCTTGCTTGTCTTGCCCCCTCAAACTTCAAACGTAGCTTTGGGGGTCCGTGCAGGGGGCTTCCGGCAGCCCTGCTCCCAAAATGCGAACGTCTGCAGATAGCTCGCAGGCAGAAAGAGCTAGCCTGGAAAGCTGTTGCTCAGCCTCATCTGCCCATGGCACTGCTCGCACAGAGGCACAGAGACTGGGGCTGCTTGCTTGTCTTGCCCCCTCAAACTTCAAACGTAGCCTGGGGGTCCGTGCAGGGGGCCTCCGGCAGCCCTGCTCTGAAAATGCGAAAGTCTGCAGATAGCTGGCAGGCAGAAAGAGCTAGCCTGGAAAGCTGTTGCTCAGCCTCATCTGCCCATGGCACTGCTCGCACAGAGGCACAGAGACTGGGGCTGCTTGCTTGTCTTGCCCCCTCAAACTTCAAACGTAGCTTTGGGGGTCCGTGCAGGGGGCCTCCGGCAGCCCTGCTCTGAAAATGCGAACGTCTGCAGATAGCTGGCAGGCAGAAAGAGCTAGCCTGGAAAGCTGTTGCTCAGCCTCATCTGCCCATGGCACTGCTCGCACAGAGGCACAGAGAATGGGGCTGCTTGCTTGTCTTGCCCCCTCAAACTTCAAACGTAGCTTTGGGGGTCCGTGCAGGGGGCCTCCGGCAGCCCTGCTCCCAAAATGCGAACGTCTGCAGATAGCTCGCAGGCAGAAAGAGCTAGCCTGGAAAGCTGTTGCTCAGCCTCATCTGCCCATGGCACTGCTCGCACAGAGGCACAGAGGCTGGGGCTGCTTGCTTGTCTTGCCCCCTCAAACTTCAAACGTAGCTTTGGGGGTCCGTGCAGGGGGCCTCCGGCAGCCTTGCTCTGAAAATGCGAACGTCTGCAGATAGCTGGCAGGCAGAAAGAGCTAGCCTGGAAAGCTGTTGCTCAGCCTCATCTGCCCATGGCACTGCTCGCACAGAGGCACAGAGACTGGGGCTGCTTGCTTGTCTTGCCCCCTCAAACTTCAAACGTAGCTCTGGGGCTCCGTGCAGGGGGCCTCCGGCAGCCCTGCTCCCAAAATGCGAACGTCTGCAGATAGCTGGCAGGCAGAAAGAGCTAGCCTGGAAAGCTGTTGCTCAGCCTCATCTGCCCATGGCACTGCTCGCACAGAGGCACAGAGACTGGGGCTGCTTGCTTGTCTTGCCCCCTCAAACTTCAAACGTAGCTTTGGGGGTCCGTGCAGGGGGCCTCCGGCAGCCCTGCTCCCAAAATGCGAACGTCTGCAGATAGCTCGCAGGCAGAAAAAGCTAACCTGGAAAGCTGTTGCTCAGCCTCATCTGCCCATGGCACTGCTCGCACAGAGGCACAGAGACTGGGGCTGCTTGCTTGTCTTGCCCCCTCAAACTTCAAACGTAGCTTTGGGGCTCCGTGCAGGGGGCCTCGGGCAGCCCTGCTCCCAAAATACGAACGTCTGCAGATAGCTCGCAGGCAGAAAGAGCTAGCCTGGAAAGCTGTTGCTCAGCCTCATCTGCCCATGGCACTGCTCGCACAGAGGCACAGAGACTGGGGCTGCTTGCTTGTCTTGCCCCCTCAAACTTCACACGTAGCTTTGGGGGTCCGTGCAGGGGGCCTGCGGCAGCCCTGCTCTGAAAATGCGAGCGTCTGCAGATAGCTGGCAGGCAGAAAGAGCTAGCCTGGAAAGCTGTTGCTCAGCCTCATCTGCCCATGGCACTGCTCGCACAGAGGCACAGAGACTGGGGCTGCTTGCTTGTCTTGCCCCGTCAAACTTCAAACGTAGCTCTGGGGGTCCGTGCAGGGGGCCTCCGGCAGCCCTGCTCTGAAAATGCGAACGTCTGCAGATAGCTGGCAGGCAGAAAGAGCTAGCCTGGAAAGCTGTTGCTCAGCCTCATCTGCCCATGGCACTGCTCGCACAGAGGCACAGAGACTGGGGCTGCTTGCTTGTCTTGCCCCCTCAAACTTCAAACGTAGCTTTGGGGGTCCGTGCAGGGGGCTTCCGGCAGCCCTGCTCCCAAAATGCGAACGTCTGCAGATAGCTCGCAGGCAGAAAGAGCTAGCCTGGAAAGCTGTTGCTCAGCCTCATCTGCCCATGGCACTGCTCGCACAGAGGCACAGAGACTGGGGCTGCTTGCTTGTCTTGCCCCCTCAAACTTCAAACGTAGCCTGGGGGTCCGTGCAGGGGGCCTCCGGCAGCCCTGCTCTGAAAATGCGAAAGTCTGCAGATAGCTGGCAGGCAGAAAGAGCTAGCCTGGAAAGCTGTTGCTCAGCCTCATCTGCCCATGGCACTGCTCGCACAGAGGCACAGAGACTGGGGCTGCTTGCTTGTCTTGCCCCCTCAAACTTCAAACGTAGCTTTGGGGGTCCGTGCAGGGGGCCTCCGGCAGCCCTGCTCTGAAAATGCGAACGTCTGCAGATAGCTGGCAGGCAGAAAATGCTAGCCTGGAAAGCTGTTGCTCAGCCTCATCTGCCCATGGCACTGCTCGCACAGAGGCACAGAGAATGGGGCTGCTTGCTTGTCTCGCCCCCTCAAACTTCAAACGTAGCTTTGGGGGTCCGTGCAGGGGGCCTCTGGCAGCCCTGCTCCCAAAATGCGAACGTCTGCAGATAGCTGGCAGGCAGAAAGAGCTAGCCTGGAAAGCTGTTGCTCAGCCTCATCTGCCCATGGCACTGCTCGCACAGAGGCACAGAGACTGGGGCTGCTTGCTTGTCTTGCCCCCTCAAACTTCAAACGTAGCTTTGGGGGTCCGTGCAGGGGGCCTCCGGCAGCCCTGCTCTGAAAATGCGAACGTCTGCAGATAGCTGGCAGGCAGAAAGAGCTAGCCTGGAAAGCTGTTGCTCAGCCTCATCTGCCCATGGCACTGCTCGCACAGAGGCACAGAGAATGGGGCTGCTTGCTTGTCTTGCCCCCTCAAACTTCAAACGTAGCTTTGGGGGTCCGTGCAGGGGGCCTCCGGCAGCCCTGCTCCCAAAATGCGAACGTCTGCAGATAGCTCGCAGGCAGAAAGAGCTAGCCTGGAAAGCTGTTGCTCAGCCTCATCTGCCCATGGCACTGCTCGCACAGAGGCACAGAGGCTGGGGCTGCTTGCTTGTCTTGCCCCCTCAAACTTCAAACGTAGCTTTGGGGGTCCGTGCAGGGGGCCTCCGGCAGCCTTGCTCTGAACATGCGAACGTCTGCAGATAGCTGGCAGGCAGAAAGAGCTAGCCTGGAAAGCTGTTGCTCAGCCTCATCTGCCCATGGCACTGCTCGCACAGAGGCACAGAGACTGGGGCTGCTTGCTTGTCTTGCCCCCTCAAACTTCAAACGTAGCTCTGGGGCTCCGTGCAGGGGGCCTCCGGCAGCCCTGCTCCCAAAATGCGAACGTCTGCAGATAGCTGGCAGGCAGAAAGAGCTAGCCTGGAAAGCTGTTGCTCAGCCTCATCTGCCCATGGCACTGCTCGCACAGAGGCACAGAGACTGGGGCTGCTTGCTTGTCTTGCCCCCTCAAACTTCAAACGTAGCTTTGGGGGTCCGTGCAGGGGGCCTCCGGCAGCCCTGCTCCCAAAATGCGAACGTCTGCAGATAGCTCGCAGGCAGAAAAAGCTAGCCTGGAAAGCTGTTGCTCAGCCTCATCTGCCCATGGCACTGCTCGCACAGAGGCACAGAGACTGGGGCTGCTTGCTTGTCTTGCCCCCTCAAACTTCAAACGTAGCTTTGGGGCTCCGTGCAGGGGGCCTCGGGCAGCCCTGCTCCCAAAATACGAACGTCTGCAGATAGCTGGCAGGCAGAAAGAGCTAGCCTGGAAAGCTGTTGCTCAGCCTCATCTGCCCATGGCACTGCTCGCACAGAGGCACAGAGACTGGGGCTGCTTGCTTGTCTTGCCCCCTCAAACTTCACACGTAGCTTTGGGGGTCCGTGCAGGGGGCCTGCGGCAGCCCTGCTCTGAAAATGCGAGCGTCTGCAGATAGCTGGCAGGCAGAAAGAGCTAGCCTGGAAAGCTGTTGCTCAGCCTCATCTGCCCATGGCACTGCTCGCACAGAGGCACAGAGACTGGGGCTGCTTGCTTGTCTTGCCCCGTCAAACTTCAAACGTAGCTCTGGGGGTCCGTGCAGGGGGCCTCCGGCAGCCCTGCTCTGAAAATGCGAACGTCTGCAGATAGCTGGCAGGCAGAAAGAGCTAGCCTGGAAAGCTGTTGCTCAGCCTCATCTGCCCATGGCACTGCTCGCACAGAGGCACAGAGACTGGGGCTGCTTGCTTGTCTTGCCCCCTCAAACTTCAAACGTAGCTTTGGGGGTCCGTGCAGGGGGCCTCCGGCAGCCCTGCTCTGAAAATGCGAACGTCTGCAGATAGCTGGCAGGCAGAAAGAGCTAGCCTGGAAAGCTGTTGCTCAGCCTCATCTGCCCATGGCACTGCTCGCACAGAGGCACAGAGACTGGGGCTGCTTGCTTGTCTTGCCCCCTCAAACTTCAAACGTAGCTTTGGGGGTCCGTGCAGGGGGCTCCAGCAGCCCTGCTCTGAAAATGCGAACGTCTGCAGATAGCTCGCAGGCAGAAAGAGCTAGCCTGGAAAGCTGTTGCTCAGCCTCATCTGCCCATGGCACTGCTCGCACAGAGGCACAGAGACTGGGGCTGCTTGCTTGTCTTGCCCCCTCAAACTTCAAACGTAGCTTTGGGGGTCCGTGCAGGGGGCTTCCGGCAGCCCTGCTCCCAAAATGCGAACGTCTGCAGATAGCTCGCAGGCAGAAAGAGCTAGCCTGGAAAGCTGTTGCTCAGCCTCATCTGCCCATGGCACTGCTCGCACAGAGGCACAGAGACTGGGGCTGCTTGCTTGTCTTGCCCCCTCAAACTTCAAACGTAGCTTTGGGGGTCCGTGCAGGGGGCCTCCGGCAGCCCTGCTCTGAAAATGCGAAAGTCTGCAGATAGCTGGCAGGCAGAAAGAGCTAGCCTGGAAAGCTGTTGCTCAGCCTCATCTGCCCATGGCACTGCTCGCACAGAGGCACAGAGACTGGGGCTGCTTGCTTGTCTTGCCCCCTCAAACTTCAAACGTAGCTTTGGGGGTCCGTGCAGGGGTCCTCCGGCAGCCCTGCTCTGAAAATGCGAACGTCTGCAGATAGCTGGCAGGCAGAAAATGCTAGCCTGGAAAGCTGTTGCTCAGCCTCATCTGCCCATGGCACTGCTCGCACAGAGGCACAGAGAATGGGGCTGCTTGCTTGTCTCGCCCCCTCAAACTTCAAACGTAGCTTTGGGGGTCCGTGCAGGGGGCCTCTGGCAGCCCTGCTCCCAAAATGCGAACGTCTGCAGATAGCTGGCAGGCAGAAAGAGCTAGCCTGGAAAGCTGTTGCTCAGCCTCATCTGCCCATGGCACTGCTCGCACAGAGGCACAGAGACTGGGGCTGCTTGCTTGTCTTGCCCCCTCAAACTTCAAACGTAGCTTTGGGGGTCAGTGCAGGGGGCCTCCGGCAGCCCTGCTCTGAAAATGCGAACGTCTGCAGATAGCTGGCAGGCAGAAAGAGCTAGCCTGGAAAGCTGTTGCTCAGCCTCATCTGCCCATGGCACTGCTCGCACAGAGGCACAGAGAATGGGGCTGCTTGCTTGTCTTGCCCCCTCAAACTTCAAACGTAGCTTTGGGGTCCGTGCAGGGGGCCTCCGGCAGCCCTGCTCCCAAAATGCGAACGTCTGCAGATAGCTCGCAGGCAGAAAGAGCTAGCCTGGAAAGCTGTTGCTCAGCCTCATCTGCCCATGGCACTGCTCGCACAGAGGCACAGAGAATGGGGCTGCTTGCTTGTCTTGCCCCCTCAAACTTCAAACGTAGCTTTGGGGGTCCGTGCAGGGGGCCTGCGGCAGCCCTGCTCTGAAAATGCGAACGTCTGCAGATAGCTCGCAGGCAGAAAGAGCTAGCCTGGAAAGCTGTTGCTCAGCCTCATCTGCCCATGGCACTGCTCGCACAGAGGCACAGAGACTGGGGCTGCTTGCTTGTCTTGCCCCCTCAAACTTCAAACGTAGCTTTGGGTGTCCGTGCAGGGGGCCTCCGGCAGCCCTGCTCTGAAAATGCGAACGTCTGCAGATAGCTGGCAGGCAGAAAGAGCTAGCCTGTAAAGCTGTTGCTCAGCCTCATCTGCCCATGGCACTGCTCGCACAGAGGCACAGAGACTGGGGCTGCTTGCTTGTCTTGCCCCCTCAAACTTCAAACGTAGCTGTGGGGGTCCGTGCAGGGGGCCTCCGGCAGCCCTGCTCCCAAAATGCGAACGTCTGCAGATAGCTCGCAGGCAGAAAGAGCTAGCCTGGAAAGCTGTTGCTCAGCCTCATCTGCCCATGGCACTGCTCGCACAGAGGCACAGAGACTGGGGCTGCTTGCTTGTCTTGCCCCCTCAAACTTCAAACGTAGCTTTGGGGGTCCGTGCAGGGGGCCTCCGGCAGCCTTGCTCTGAACATGCGAACGTCTGCAGATAGCTGGCAGGCAGAAAGAGCTAGCCTGGAAAGCTGTTGCTCAGCCTCATCTGCCCATGGCACTGCTCGCACAGAGGCACAGAGACTGGGGCTGCTTGCTTGTCTTGCCCCCTCAAACTTCAAACGTAGCTCTGGGGCTCCGTGCAGGGGGCCTCCGGCAGCCCATCTCTGAAAATGCGAACGTCTGCAGATAGCTGGCAGGCAGAAAGAGCTAGCCTGGAAAGCTGTTGCTCAGCCTCATCTGCCCATGGCACTGCTCGCACAGAGGCACAGAGACTGGGGCTGCTTGCTTGTCTTGCCCCCTCAAACTTCAAACGTAGCTTTGGGGGTCCGTGCAGGGGGCCTCCGGCAGCCCTGCTCCCAAAATGCGAACGTCTGCAGATAGCTCGCAGGCAGAAAAAGCTAGCCTGGAAAGCTGTTGCTCAGCCTCATCTGCCCATGGCACTGCTCGCACAGAGGCACAGAGACTGGGGCTGCTTGCTTGTCTTGCCCCCTCAAACTTCAAACGTAGCTTTGGGGCTCCGTGCAGGGGGCCTCGGGCAGCCCTGCGTCCAAAATACGAACGTCTGCAGATAGCTCGCAGGCAGAAAGAGCTAGCCTGGAAAGCTGTTGCTCAGCCTCATCTGCCCATGGCACTGCTCGCACAGAGGCACAGAGACTGGGGCTGCTTGCTTGTCTTGCCCCCTCAAACTTCACACGTAGCTTTGGGGGTCCGTGCAGGGGGCCTCCGGCAGCCCTGGTCCCAAAATGCGAACGTCTGCAGATAGCTGGCAGGCAGAAAGAGCTAGCCTGGAAAGCTGTTGCTCAGCCTCATCTGCCCATGGCACTGCTCGCACAGAGGCACAGAGACTGGGGCTGCTTGCTTGTCTTGCCCCGTCAAACTTCAAACGTAGCTCTGGGGGTCCGTGCAGGGGGCCTCCGGCAGCCCTGCTCTGAAAATGCGAACGTCTGCAGATAGCTCGCAGGGAGAAAGAGCTAGCCTGGAAAGCTGTTGCTCAGCCTCATCTGCCCATGGCACTGCTCGCACAGAGGCACAGAGACTGGGGCTGCTTGCTTGTCTTGCCCCCTCAAACTTCAAACGTAGCTTTGGGGGTCTGTGCAGGGGGCCTCCGGCAGCCCTGCTCCCAAAATGCGAACGTCTGCAGATAGCTGGCAGGCAGAAAGAGCTAGCCTGGAAAGCTGTTGCTCAGCCTCATCTGCCCATGGCACTGCTCGCACAGAGGCACAGAGACTGGGGCTGCTTGCTTGTCTTGGCCCCTCAAACTTCAAACGTAGCTTTGGGGGTCCGTGCAGGGGGCCTCCGGCAGCCCTGCTCCCAAAATGCGAACGTCTGCAGATAGCTCGCAGGCAGAAAGAGCTAGCCTGGAAAGCTGTTGCTCAGCTTCATCTGCCCATGGCACTGCTCGCACAGAGGCACAGAGACTGGGGCTGCTTGCTTGTCTTGCCCCCTCAAACTTCAAACGTAGCTTTGGGGGTCCGTGCAGGGGGCCTCCGGCAGCCCTGCTCCGAAAATGCGAACGTCTGCAGATAGCTCGCAGCCAGAAAGAGCTAGCCTGGAAAGCTGTTGCTCAGCCTCATCTGCCCATGGCACTGCTCGCACAGAGGCACAGAGGCTGGGGCTGCTTGCTTGTCTTGCCCCCTCAAACTTCAAACGTAGCTTTGGGGGTCCGTGCAGGGGGCCTCCGGCAGCCCTGCTCCCAAAATGCGAACGTCTGCAGATAGCTCGCAGGCAGAAAGAGCTAGCCTGGAAAGCTGTTGCTCAGCCTCATCTGCCCATGGCACTGCTCGCACAGAGGCACAGAGACTGGGGCTGCTTGCTTGTCTTGCCCCCTCAAACTTCAAACGTAGCTTTGGGGGTCCGTGCAGGGGGCCTCCGGCAGCCCTGCTCTGAAAATGCGAACGTCTGCAGATAGCTGGCAGGCAGAAAGAGCTAGCCTGGAAAGCTGTTGCTCAGCCTCATCTGCCCATGGCACTGCTCGCACAGAGGCACAGAGACTGGGGCTGCTTGCTTGTCTTGCCCCCTCAAACTTCAAACGTAGCTCTGGGGCTCCGTGCAGGGGGCCTCCGGCAGCCCTGCTCCCAAAATGCGAACGTCTGCAGATAGCTCGCAGGCAGAAAGAGCTAGCCTGGAAAGCTGTTGCTCAGCCTCATCTGCCCATGGCACTGCTCGCACAGAGGCACAGAGACTGGGGCTGCTTGCTTGTCTTGCCCCCTCAAACTTCAAACGTAGCTTTGGGGGTCTGTGCAGGGGGCCTCCGGCAGCCCTGCTCCCAAAATGCGAACGTCTGCAGATAGCTCGCAGGCAGAAAAAGCTAGCCTGGAAAGCTGTTGCTCAGCCTCATCTGCCCATGGCACTGCTCGCACAGAGGCACAGAGACTGGGGCTGCTTGCTTGTCTTGCCCCCTCAAACTTCAAACGTAGCTTTGGGGGTCCGTGCAGGGGGCCTCCGGCAGCCCTGCTCTGAAAATGCGAACGTCTGCAGATAGCTGGCAGGCAGAAAGAGCTAGCCTGGAAAGCTGTTGCTCAGCCTCATCTGCCCATGGCACTGCTCGCACAGAGGCACAGAGACTGGGGCTGCTTGCTTGTCTTGCCCCCTCAAACTTCAAACGTAGCTTTGGGGGTCCGTGCAGGGGGCCTCCGGCAGCCCTGGTCCCAAAATGCGAACGTCTGCAGATAGCTGGCAGGCAGAAAGAGCTAGCCTGGAAAGCTGTTGCTCAGCCTCATCTGCCCATGGCACTGCTCGCACAGAGGCACAGAGACTGGGGCTGCTTGCTTGTCTTGCCCCGTCAAACTTCAAACGTAGCTCTGGGGGTCCGTGCAGGGGGCCTCCGGCAGCCCTGCTCTGAAAATGCGAACGTCTGCAGATAGCTGGCAGGCAGAAAGAGCTAGCCTGGAAAGCTGTTGCTCAGCCTCATCTGCCCATGGCACTGCTCGCACAGAGGCACAGAGAATGGGGCTGCTTGCTTGTCTTGCCCCCTCAAACTTCAAACGTAGCTTTGGGGGTCTGTGCAGGGGGCCTCCGGCAGCCCTGCTCCCAAAATGCGAACGTCTGCAGATAGCTGGCAGGCAGAAAGAGCTAGCCTGGAAAGCTGTTGCTCAGCCTCATCTGCCCATGGCACTGCTCGCACAGAGGCACAGAGACTGGGGCTGCTTGCTTGTCTTGCCCCGTCAAACTTCAAACGTAGCTTTGGGGGTCCGTGCAGGGGGCCTCCGGCAGCCCTGCTCCCAAAATGCGAACGTCTGCAGATA
Source organism: Opisthocomus hoazin (assembly GCF_030867145.1). NCBI lineage: Eukaryota > Metazoa > Chordata > Aves > Opisthocomiformes > Opisthocomidae > Opisthocomus > Opisthocomus hoazin. The sequence continues at coordinate 126,215 of NW_027448966.1, forward strand.
GCTCGCAGGCAGAAAGAGCTAGCCTGGAAAGCTGTTGCTCAGCTTCATCTGCCCATGGCACTGCTCGCACAGAGGCACAGAGACTGGGGCTGCTTGCTTGTCTTGCCCCCTCAAACTTCAAACGTAGCTTTGGGGGTCCGTGCAGGGGGCCTCCGGCAGCCCTGCTCCGAAAATGCGAACGTCTGCAGATAGCTCGCAGGCAGAAAGAGCTAGCCTGGAAAGCTGTTGCTCAGCCTCATCTGCCCATGGCACTGCTCGCACAGAGGCACAGAGGCTGGGGCTGCTTGCTTGTCTTGCCCCCTCAAACTTCAAACGTAGCTTTGGGGGTCCGTGCAGGGGGCCTCCGGCAGCCCTGCTCTGAAAATGCGAACGTCTGCAGATAGCTGGCAGGCAGAAAGAGCTAGCCTGGAAAGCTGTTGCTCAGCCTCATCTGCCCATGGCACTGCTCGCACAGAGGCACAGAGACTGGGGCTGCTTGCTTGTCTTGCCCCCTCAAACTTCAAACGTAGCTCTGGGGGTCCGTGCAGGGGGCCTCCGGCAGCCCTGCTATGAAAATGCGAACGTCTGCAGATAGATGGCAGGCAGAAAGAGCTAGCCTGGAAAGCTGTTGCTCAGCCTCATCTGCCCATGGCACTGCTCGCACAGAGGCACAGAGACTGGGGCTGCTTGCTTGTTTTGCCCCCTCAAACTTCAAACGTAGCTTTTGGGGTCCGTGCAGGGCGCCTCCGGCAGCCCTGCTCCCAAAATGCGAACGTCTGCAGATAGCTGGCAGGCAGAAAGAGCTAGCCTGGAAAGCTGTTGCTCAGCCTCATCTGCCCATGGCACTGCTCGCACAGAGGCACAGAGACTGGGGCTGCTTGCTTGTCTTGCCCCCTCAAACTTCAAACGTAGCTTTGGGGGTCCGTGCAGGGGGCCTCCGGCAGCCCTGCTCTGAAAATGCGAACGTCTGCAGATAGCTGGCAGGCAGAAAGAGCTAGCCTGGAAAGCTGTTGCTCAGCCTCATCTGCCCATGGCACTGCTCGCACAGAGGCACAGAGACTGGGGCTGCTTGCTTGTCTTGCCCCCTCAAACTTCAAACGTAGCTCTGGGGGTCCGTGCAGGGGGCCTCCGGCAGCCCTGCTCTGAAAATGCGAACGTCTGCAGATAGATGGCAGGCAGAAAGAGCTAGCCTGGAAAGCTGTTGCTCAGCCTCATCTGCCCATGGCACTGCTCGCACAGAGGCACAGAGACTGGGGCTGCTTGCTTGTTTTGCCCCCTCAAACTTCAAACGTAGCTTTTGGGGTCCGTGCAGGGCGCCTCCGGCAGCCCTGCTCTGAAAATGCGAACGTCTGCAGATAGCTGGCAGGCAGAAAGAGCTAGCCTGGAAAGCTGTTGCTCAGCCTCATCTGCCCATGGCACTGCTCGCACAGAGGCACAGAGACTGGGGCTGCTTGCTTGTCTTGCCCCCTCAAACTTCAAACGTAGCTTTGGGGGTCCGTGCAGGGGGCATCCGGCAGCCCTGCTCCCAAAATGCGAACGTCTGCAGATAGCTGGCAGGCAGAAAGAGCTAGCCTGGAAAGCTGTTGCTCAGCCTCATCTGCCCATGGCACTGCTCGCACAGAGGCACAGAGACTGGGGCTGCTTGCTTGTCTTGCCCCCTCAAACTTCAAACGTAGCTTTGGGGGTCCGTGCAGGGGGCCTCCGGCAGCCCTGCTCCCAAAATGCGAACGTCTGCAGATAGCTGGCAGGCAGAAAGAGCTAGCCTGGAAAGCTGTTGCTCAGCCTCATCTGCCCATGGCACTGCTCGCACAGAGGCACAGAGACTGGGGCTGCTTGCTTGTCTTGCCCCCTCAAACTTCAAACGTAGCTTTGGGGGTCCGTGCAGGGGGCCTCCGGCAGCCCTGCTCCCAAAATGCGAACGTCTGCAAATAGCTGGCAGGCAGAAAGAGCTAGCCTGGAAAGCTGTTGCTCAGCCTCATCTGCCCATGGCACTGCTCGCACAGAGGCACAGAGACTGGGGCTGCTTGCTTGTCTTGCCCCCTCAAACTTCAAACGTAGCTTTGGTTGTCCGTGCAGGGGGCCTCCGGCAGCCCTGCTCTGAAAATGCGAACGTCTGCAGATAGCTCGAAGGCAGAAAGAGCTAGCCTGGATAGCTGTTGCTCAGCCTCATCTGCCCATGGCACTGCTCGCACAGAGGCACAGAGGCTGGGGCTGCTTGCTTGTCTTGCCCCCTCAAACTTCAAACGTAGCTTTGGGGGTCCGTGCAGGGGGCCTCCGGCAGCCCTGCTCCCAAAATGCGAACGTCTGCAGATAGCTCGCAGGCAGAAAGAGCTAGCCTGGAAAGCTGTTGCTCAGCCTCATCTGCCCATGGCACTGCTCGCACAGAGGCACAGAGAATGGGGCTGCTTGCTTGTCTTGCCCCCTCAAACTTCAAACGTAGCTTTGGGGCTCCGTGCAGGGGGCCTCCGGCAGCCCTGCTCTGAAAATGCGAACGTCTGCAGATAGCTCGCAGGCAGAAAGAGCTAGCCTGGAAAGCTGTTGCTCAGCCTCATCTGCCCATGGCACTGCTCGCACAGAGGCACAGAGACTGGGGCTGCTTGCTTGTCTTGCCCCCTCAAACTTCAAACGTAGCTTTGGGGGTCCGTGCAGGGGGCCTCCGGCAGCCCTGCTCTGAAAATGCGAACGTCTGCAGATAGCTCGCAGACAGAAAGAGCTAGCCTGGAAAGCTGTTGCTCAGCCTCATCTGCCCATGGCACTGCTCGCACAGAGGCACAGAGACTGGGGCTGCTTGCTTGTCTTGCCCCCTCAAACTTCAAACGTAGCTTTGGGGGTCCGTGCAGGGGGCCTCCGGCAGCCCTGCTCCCAAAATGCGAAAGTCTGCAGATAGCTGGCAGGCAGAAAGAGCTAGCCTGGAAAGCTGTTGCTCAGCCTCATCTGCCCATGGCACTGCTCGCACAGAGGCACAGAGACTGGGGCTGCTTGCTTGTCTTGCCCCCTCAAACTTCAAACGTAGCTTTGGGGGTCCGTGCAGGGGGCCTCCGGCAGCCCTGCTCCCAAAATGCGAACGTCTGCAGATAGCTGGCAGGCAGAAAGAGCAAGCCTGGAAAGCTGTTGCTCAGCCTCATCTGCCCATGGCACTGCTCGCACAGAGGCACAGAGACTGGGGCTGCTTGCTTGTCTTGCCCCCTCAAACTTCAAACGTAGCTTTGGGGCTCCGTGCAGGGGGCCTCCGGCAGCCCTGCTCTGAAAATGCGAACGTCTGCAGATAGCTCGCAGGCAGAAAGAGCTAGCCTGGAAAGCTGTTGCTCAGCCTCATCTGCCCATGGCACTGCTCGCACAGAGGCACAGAGACTGGGGCTGCTTGCTTGTCTTGCCCCCTCAAACTTCAAACGTAGCTTTGGGGGTCCGTGCAGGGGGCCTCCGGCAGCCCTGCTCCCAAAATGCGAACGTCTGCAGATAGCTGGCAGGCAGAAAGAGCTAGCCTGGAAAGCTGTTGCTCAGCCTCATCTGCCCATGGCACTGCTCGCACAGAGGCACAGAGACTGGGGCTGCTTGCTTGTCTTGCCCCCTCAAACTTCAAACGTATCTTTGGGGGTCCGTGCAGGGGGCCTCCGGCAGCCCTGCTCTGAAAATGCGAACGTCTGCAGATAGCTCGCAGACAGAAAGAGCTAGCCTGGAAAGCTGTTGCTCAGCCTCATCTGCCCATGGCACTGCTCGCACAGAGGCACAGAGACTGGGGCTGCTTGCTTGTCTTGCCGCCTCAAACTTCAAACGTAGCTTTGGGGGTCCGTGCAGGGGGCCTCCGGCAGCCCTGCTCTGAAAATGCGAACGTCTGCAGATAGCTCGCAGACAGAAAGAGCTAGCCTGGAAAGCTGTTGCTCAGCCTCATCTGCCCATGGCACTACTCGCACAGAGGCACAGAGACTGGGGCTGCTTGCTTGTCTTGCCCCCTCAAACTTCAAACGTAGCTTTGGGGGTCCGTGCAGGGGGCCTCCGGCAGCCCTGCTCTGAAAATGCGAACGTCTGCAGATAGCTCGCTGGCAGAAAGAGCTAGCCTGGAAAGCTGTTGCTCAGCCTCATCTGCCCATGGCACTGCTCGCACAGAGGCACAGAGACTGGGGCTGCTTGCTTGTCTTGCCCCCTCAAACTTCAAACGTAGCTTTGGGGGTCCGTGCAGGGGGCCTCCGGCAGCCCTGCTCCCAAAATGCGAACGTCTGCAGATAGCTCGCGGGCAGAAAGAGCTAGCCTGGAAAGCTGTTGCTCAGCCTCATCTGCCCATGGCACTGCTCGCACAGAGGCACAGAGACTGGGGCTGCTTGCTTGTCTTGCCCCGTCAAACTTCAAACGTAGCTTTGGGGGTCCGTGCAGGGGGCCTCCGGCAGCCCTGCTCTGAAAATGCGAACGTCTGCAGATAGCTCGCAGGCAGAAAGAGCTAGCCTGGAAAGCTGTTGCTCAGCCTCATCTGCCCATGGCACTGCTCGCACAGAGGCACAGAGACTGGGGCTGCTTGCTTGTCTTGCCCCCTCAAACTTCAAACGTAGCTTTGGGGGTCCGTGCAGGGGGCCTCCGGCAGCCCTGCTCTGAAAATGCGAACGTCTGCAGATAGCTCGCAGGCAGAAAGAGCTAGCCTGGAAAGCTGTTGCTCAGCCTCATCTGCCCATGGCACTGCTCGCACAGAGGCACAGAGACTGGGGCTGCTTGCTTGTCTTGCCCCCTTAAACTTCAAACGTAGCTTTGGGGGTCCGTGCAGGGGGCCTCCGGCAGCCCTGCTCTGAAAATGCGAACGTCTGCAGATAGCTGGCAGGCAGAAAGAGCTAGCCTGGAAAGCTGTTGCTCAGCCTCATCTGCCCATGGCACTGCTCGCACAGAGGCACAGAGACTGGGGCTGCTGCTTGTCTTGCCCCCTCAAACTTCAAACGTAGCTTTGGGGGTCCGTGCAGGGGGCCTCCGGCAGCCCTGCTCTGAAAATGCGAACGTCTGCAGATAGCTGGCAGGCAGAAAGAGCTAGCCTGGAAAGCTGTTGCTCAGCCTCATCTGCCCATGGCACTGCTCGCACAGAGGCACAGAGACTGGGGCTGCTTGCTTGTCTTGCCCCCTCAAACTTCAAACGTAGCTTTGGGGGTCCGTGCAGGGGGCCTCCGGCAGCCCTGCTCTGAAAATGCGAACGTCTGCAGATAGCTGGCAGGCAGAAAGAGCTAGCCTGGAAAGCTGTTGCTCAGCCTCATCTGCCCATGGCACTGCTCGCACAGAGGCACAGAGACTGGGGCTGCTTGCTTGTCTTGCCCCCTCAAACTTCAAACGTAGCTTTGGGTGTCCGTGCAGGGGGCCTCCGGCAGCCCTGCTCCCAAAATGCGAACGTCTGCAGATAGCTCGCGGGCAGAAAGAGCTAGCCTGGAAAGCTGTTGCTCAGCCTCATCTGCCCATGGCACTGCTCGCACAGAGGCACAGAGACTGGGGCTGCTTGCTTGTCTTGCCCCGTCAAACTTCAAACGTAGCTTTGGGGGTCCGTGCAGGGGGCCTCCGGCAGCCCTGCTCTGAAAATGCGAACGTCTGCAGATAGCTCGCAGGCAGAAAGAGCTAGCCTGGAAAGCTGTTGCTCAGCCTCATCTGCCCATGGCACTGCTCGCACAGAGGCACAGAGACTGGGGCTGCTTGCTTGTCTTGCCCCCTGAAACTTCAAACGTAGCTTTGGGGGTCCGTGCAGGGGGCCTCCGGCAGCCCTGCTCCCAAAATGCGAACGTCTGCAGATAGCTGGCAGGCAGAAAGAGCTAGCCTGGAAAGCTGTTGCTCAGCCTCATCTGCCCATGGCACTGCTCGCACAGAGGCACAGAGACTGGGGCTGCTTGCTTGTCTTGCCCCCTCAAACTTCAAACGTAGCTTTGGGGGTCCGTGCAGGGGGCCTCCGGCAGCCCTGCTCCCAAAATGCGAACGTCTGCAGATAGCTGGCAGGCAGAAAGAGCTAGCCTGGAAAGCTGTTGCTCAGCCTCATCTGCCCATGGCACTGCTCGCACAGAGGCACAGAGACTGGGGCTGCTTGCTTGTCTTGCCGCCTCAAACTTCAAACGTAGCTTTGGGGGTCCGTGCAGGGGGCCTCCGGCAGCCCTGCTCTGAAAATGCGAACGTCTGCAGATAGCTCGCAGACAGAAAGAGCTAGCCTGGAAAGCTGTTGCTCAGCCTCATCTGCCCATGGCACTGCTCGCACAGAGGCACAGAGACTGGGGCTGCTTGCTTGTCTTGCCCCCTCAAACTTCAAACGTAGCTTTGTGGCTCCGTGCAGGGGGCCTCCGGCAGCCCTGCTCTGAAAATGCGAACGTCTGCAGATAGCTCGCTGGCAGAAAGAGCTAGCCTGGAAAGCTGTTGCTCAGCCTCATCTGCCCATGGCACTGCTCGCACAGAGGCACAGAGACTGGGGCTGCTTGCTTGTCTTGCCCCCTCAAACTTCAAACGTAGCTTTGGGGGTCCGTGCAGGGGGCCTCCGGCAGCCCTGCTCCCAAAATGCGAACGTCTGCAGATAGCTCGCAGACAGAAAGAGCTAGCCTGGAAAGCTGTTGCTCAGCCTCATCTGCCCATGGCACTGCTCGCACAGAGGCACAGAGACTGGGGCTGCTTGCTTGTCTTGCCCCCTCAAACTTCAAACGTAGCTTTGGGGTTCCGTGCAGGGGGCCTCCGGCAGCCCTGCTCCCAAAATGCGAACGTCTGCAGATAGCTGGCAGGCAGAAAGAGCTAGCCTGGAAAGCTGTTGCTCAGCCTCATCTGCCCATGGCACTGCTCGCACAGAGGCACAGAGACTGGGGCTGTTTGCTTGTCTTGCCCCCTCAAACTTCAAACGTAGCTTTGGGGGTCCGTGCAGGGGGCCTCCGGCAGCCCTGCTCCCAAAATGCGAACGTCTGCAGATAGCTGGCAGGCAGAAAGAGCTAGCCTGGAAAGCTGTTGCTCAGCCTCATCTGCCCATGGCACTGCTCGCACAGAGGCACAGAGACTGGGGCTGCTTGCTTGTCTTACCCCCTCAAGCTTCAAACGTAGCTTTGGGGGTCCGTGCAGGGGGCCTCCGGCAGCCCTGCTCTGAAAATGCGAACGTCTGCAGATAGCTGGCAGGCAGAAAGAGCTAGCCTGGAAAGCTGTTGCTCAGCCTCATCTGCCCATGGCACTGCTCGCACAGAGGCACAGAGACTGGGGCTGCTTGCTTGTCTTGCCCCCTCAAACTTCAAACGTAGCTTTGGGGGTCCGTGCAGGGGGCCTCCGGCAGCCCTGCTCCCAAAATGCGAACGTCTGCAGATAGCTCGCGGGCAGAAAGAGCTAGCCTGGAAAGCTGTTGCTCAGCCTCATCTGCCCATGGCACTGCTCGCACAGAGGCACAGAGACTGGGGCTGCTTGCTTGTCTTGCCCCGTCAAACTTCAAACGTAGCTTTGGGTGTCCGTGCAGGGGGCCTCCGGCAGCCCTGCTCCCAAAATGCGAACGTCTGCAGATAGCTCGCGGGCAGAAAGAGCTAGCCTGGAAAGCTGTTGCTCAGCCTCATCTGCCCATGGCACTGCTCGCACAGAGGCACAGAGACTGGGGCTGCTTGCTTGTCTTGCCCCGTCAAACTTCAAACGTAGCTTTGGGGGTCCGTGCAGGGGGCCTCCGGCAGCCCTGCTCTGAAAATGCGAACGTCTGCAGATAGCTGGCAGGCAGAAAGAGCTAGCCTGGAAAGCTGTTGCTCAGCCTCATCTGCCCATGGCACTGCTCGCACAGAGGCACAGAGACTGGGGCTGCTTGCTTGTCTTGCCCCCTCAAACTTCAAACGTAGCTTTGGGGGTCCGTGCAGGGGGCCTCCGGCAGCCCTGCTCTGAAAATGCGAACGTCTGCAGATAGCTCGCAGGCAGAAAGAGCTAGCCTGGAAAGCTGTTGCTCAGCCTCATCTGCCCATGGCACTGCTCGCACAGAGGCACAGAGACTGGGGCTGCTTGGTTGTCTTGCCCCCTCAAACTTCAAACGTAGCTCTGGGGGTCCGTGCAGGGGGCCTCCGGCAGCCCTGCTCTGAAAATGCGAACGTCTGCAGATAGCTGGCAGGCAGAAAGAGCTAGCCTGGAAAGCTGTTGCTCAGCCTCATCTGCCCATGGCACTGCTCGCACAGAGGCACAGAGACTGGGGCTGCTTGCTTGTCTTGCCCCCTCAAACTTCAAACGTAGCTTTGGGTGTCCGTGCAGGGGGCCTCCAGCAGCCCTGCTCCCAAAATGCGAACGTCTGCAGATAGCTGGCAGGCAGAAAGAGCTAGCCTGGAAAGCTGTTGCTCAGCCTCATCTGCCCATGGCACTGCTCGCACAGAGGCACAGAGACTGGGGCTGCTTGCTTGTCTTGCCCCCTCAAACTTCAAACGTAGCTCTGGGGGTCCGTGCAGGGGGCCTCCGGCAGCCCTGCTCTGAAAATGCGAACGTCTGCAGATAGCTCGCAGGCAGAAAGAGCTAGCCTGGAAAGCTGTTGCTCAGCCTCATCTGCCCATGGCACTGCTCGCACAGAGGCACAGAGACTGGGGCTGCTTGCTTGTCTTGCCCCCTCAAACTTCAAACGTAGCTTTGGGGGTCCGTGCAGGGGGCCTCCGGCAGCCCTGCTCCCAAAATGCGAACGTCTGCAGATAGCTCGCAGGCAGAAAGAGCTAGCCTGGAAAGCTGTTGCTCAGCCTCATCTGCCCATGGCACTGCTCGCACAGAGGCACAGAGACTGGGGCTGCTTGCTTGTCTTGCCCCCTCAAACTTCAAACGTAGCTTTGGGGGTCCGTGCAGGGGGCCTCCGGCAGCCCTGCTCCCAAAATGCGAACGTCTGCAGATAGGTGGCAGGCAGAAAGAGCTAGCCTGGAAAGCTGTTGCTCAGCCTCATCTGCCCATGGCACTGCTCGCACAGAGGCACAGAGACTGGGGCTGCTTGCTTGTCTTGCCCCCTCAAACTTCAAACGTAGCTTTGGGGGTCCGTGCAGGGGGCCTCCGGCAGCCCTGCTCCCAAAATGCGAATGTCTGCAGATAGCTGGCAGGCAGAAAGAGCTAGCCTGGAAAGCTGTTGCTCAGCCTCATCTGCCCATGGCACTGCTCGCACAGAGGCACAGAGACTGGGGCTGCTTGCTTGTCTTGCCCCCTCAAACTTCAAACGTAGCTTTGGGGGTCCGTGCAGGGGGCCTCCGGCAGCCCTGCTCTGAAAATGCGAACGTCTGCAGATAGCTGGCAGGCAGAAAGAGCTAGCCTGGAAAGCTGTTGCTCAGCCTCATCTGCCCATGGCACTGCTCGCACAGAGGCACAGAGAATGGGGCTGCTGCTTGTCTTGCCCCCTCAAACTTCAAACGTAGCTTTGGGGGTCCGTGCAGGGGGCCTCCGGCAGCCCTGCTCTGAAAATGCGAACGTCTGCAGATAGCTGGCAGGCAGAAAGAGCTAGCCTGGAAAGCTGTTGCTCAGCCTCATCTGCCCATGGCACTGCTCGCACAGAGGCACAGAGACTGGGGCTGCTTGCTTGTCTTGCCCCCTCAAACTTCAAACGTAGCTTTGGGGGTCCGTGCAGGGGGCCTCCGGCAGCCCTGCTCTGAAAATGCGAACGTCTGCAGATAGCTGGCAGGCAGAAAGAGCTAGCCTGGAAAGCTGTTGCTCAGCCTCATCTGCCCATGGCACTGCTCGCACAGAGGCACAGAGACTGGGGCTGCTTGCTTGTCTTGCCCCCTCAAACTTCAAACGTAGCTTTGGGTGTCCGTGCAGGGGGCCTCCGGCAGCCCTGCTCCCAAAATGCGAACGTCTGCAGATAGCTGGCAGGCAGAAAGAGCTAGCCTGGAAAGCTGTTGCTCAGCCTCATCTGCCCATGGCACTGCTCGCACAGAGGCACAGAGACTGGGGCTGCTTGCTTGTCTTGCCCCCTCAAACTTCAAACGTAGCTTTGGGGGTCCGTGCAGGGGGCCTCCGGCAGCCCTGCTCTGAAAATGCGAACGTCTGCAGATAGCTCGCAGGCAGAAAGAGCTAGCCTGGAAAGCTGTTGCTCAGCCTCATCTGCCCATGGCACTGCTCGCACAGAGGCACAGAGACTGGGGCTGCTTGCTTGTCTTGCCCCCTCAAACTTCAAACGTAGCTTTGGGGGTCCGTGCAGGGGGCCTCCGGCAGCCCTGCTCTGAAAATGCGAACGTCTGCAGATAGCTGGCAGGCAGAAAGAGCTAGCCTGGAAAGCTGTTGCTCAGCCTCATCTGCCCATGGCACTGCTCGCACAGAGGCACAGAGACTGGGGCTGCTTGCTTGTCTTGCCCCCTCAAACTTCAAACGTAGCTTTGGGGGTCCGTGCAGGGGGCCTCCGGCAGCCCTGCTCCCAAAATGCGAACGTCTGCAGATAGGTGGCAGGCAGAAAGAGCTAGCCTGGAAAGCTGTTGCTCAGCCTCATCTGCCCATGGCACTGCTCGCACAGAGGCACAGAGACTGGGGCTGCTTGCTTGTCTTGCCCCCTCAAACTTCAAACGTAGCTTTGGGGGTCCGTGCAGGGGGCCTCCGGCAGCCCTGCTCCCAAAATGCGAACGTCTGCAGATAGCTGGCAGGCAGAAAGAGCTAGCCTGGAAAGCTGTTGCTCAGCCTCATCTGCCCATGGCACTGCTCGCACAGAGGCACAGAGACTGGGGCTGCTTGCTTGTCTTGCCCCCTCAAACTTCAAACGTAGCTTTGGGGGTCCGTGCAGGGGGCCTCCGGCAGCCCTGCTCTGAAAATGCGAACGTCTGCAGATAGCTCGCAGGCAGAAAGAGCTAGCCTGGAAAGCTGTTGCTCAGCCTCATCTGCCCATGGCACTGCTCGCACAGAGGCACAGAGACTGGGGCTGCTTGCTTGTCTTGCCCCCTCAAACTTCAAACGTAGCTTTGGGGGTCCGTGCAGGGGGCCTCCGGCAGCCCTGCTCTGAAAATGCGAACGTCTGCAGATAGCTGGCAGGCAGAAAGAGCTAGCCTGGAAAGCTGTTGCTCAGCCTCATCTGCCCATGGCACTGCTCGCACAGAGGCACAGAGACTGGGGCTGCTTGCTTGTCTTGCCCCCTCAAACTTCAAACGTAGCTTTGGGGGTCCGTGCAGGGGGCCTCCGGCAGCCCTGCTCCCAAAATGCGAACGTCTGCAGATAGGTGGCAGGCAGAAAGAGCTAGCCTGGAAAGCTGTTGCTCAGCCTCATCTGCCCATGGCACTGCTCGCACAGAGGCACAGAGACTGGGGCTGCTTGCTTGTCTTGCCCCCTCAAACTTCAAACGTAGCTTTGGGGGTCCGTGCAGGGGGCCTCCGGCAGCCCTGCTCCCAAAATGCGAACGTCTGCAGATAGCTGGCAGGCAGAAAGAGCTAGCCTGGAAAGCTGTTGCTCAGCCTCATCTGCCCATGGCACTGCTCGCACAGAGGCACAGAGACTGGGGCTGCTTGCTTGTCTTGCCCCCTCAAACTTCAAACGTAGCTTTGGGGGTCCGTGCAGGGGGCCTCCGGCAGCCCTGCTCTGAAAATGCGAACGTCTGCAGATAGCTGGCAGGCAGAAAGAGCTAGCCTGGAAAGCTGTTGCTCAGCCTCATCTGCCCATGGCACTGCTCGCACAGAGGCACAGAGACTGGGGCTGCTGCTTGTCTTGCCCCCTCAAACTTCAAACGTAGCTTTGGGGGTCCGTGCAGGGGGCCTCCGGCAGCCCTGCTCTGAAAATGCGAACGTCTGCAGATAGCTGGCAGGCAGAAAGAGCTAGCCTGGAAAGCTGTTGCTCAGCCTCATCTGCCCATGGCACTGCTCGCACAGAGGCACAGAGACTGGGGCTGCTTGCTTGTCTTGCCCCCTCAAACTTCAAACGTAGCTTTGGGGGTCCGTGCAGGGGGCCTCCGGCAGCCCTGCTCTGAAAATGCGAACGTCTGCAGATAGCTGGCAGGCAGAAAGAGCTAGCCTGGAAAGCTGTTGCTCAGCCTCATCTGCCCATGGCACTGCTCGCACAGAGGCACAGAGACTGGGGCTGCTTGCTTGTCTTGCCCCCTCAAACTTCAAACGTAGCTTTGGGTGTCCGTGCAGGGGGCCTCCGGCAGCCCTGCTCCCAAAATGCGAACGTCTGCAGATAGCTCGCGGGCAGAAAGAGCTAGCCTGGAAAGCTGTTGCTCAGCCTCATCTGCCCATGGCACTGCTCGCACAGAGGCACAGAGACTGGGGCTGCTTGCTTGTCTTGCCCCCTCAAACTTCAAACGTAGCTTTGGGGGTCCGTGCAGGGGGCCTCCGGCAGCCCTGCTCCCAAAATGCGAACGTCTGCAGATAGCTGGCAGGCAGAAAGAGCTAGCCTGGAAAGCTGTTGCTCAGCCTCATCTGCCCATGGCACAGCTCGCACAGAGGCACAGAGACTGGGGCTGCTTGCTTGTCTTGCCCCCTCAAACTTCAAACGTAGCTTTGGGGGTCCGTGCAGGGGGCCTCCGGCAGCCCTGCTCTGAAAATGCGAACGTCTGCAGATAGCTCGCAGGCAGAAAGAGCTAGCCTGGAAAGCTGTTGCTCAGCCTCATCTGCCCATGGCACTGCTCGCACAGAGGCACAGAGACTGGGGCTGCTTGCTTGTCTTGCCCCCTCAAACTTCAAACGTAGCTTTGGGGGTCCGTGCAGGGGGCCTCCGGCAGCCCTGCTCCCAAAATGCGAACGTCTGCAGATAGCTGGCAGGCAGAAAGAGCTAGCCTGGAAAGCTGTTGCTCAGCCTCATCTGCCCATGGCACTGCTCGCACAGAGGCACAGAGACTGGGGCTGCTTGCTTGTCTTGCCCCGTCAAACTTCAAACGTAGCTTTGGGGGTCCGTGCAGGGGGCCTCCGGCAGCCCTGCTCTGAAAATGCGAACGTCTGCAGATAGCTGGCAGGCAGAAAGAGCTAGCCTGGAAAGCTGTTGCTCAGCCTCATCTGCCCATGGCACTGCTCGCACAGAGGCACAGAGAATGGGGCTGCTTGCTTGTCTTGCCCCCTCAAACTTCAAACGTAGCTTTGGGGTCCGTGCAGGGGGCCTCCGGCAGCCCTGCTCTGAAAATGCGAACGTCTGCAGATAGCTCGCAGGCAGAAAGAGCTAGCCTGGAAAGCTGTTGCTCAGCCTCATCTGCCCATGGCACTGCTCGCACAGAGGCACAGAGACTGGGGCTGCTTGCTTGTCTTGCCCCCTCAAACTTCAAACGTAGCTTTGGGGGTCCGTGCAGGGGGCCTCCGGCAGCCCTGCTCCCAAAATGCGAACGTCTGCAGATAGGTGGCAGGCAGAAAGAGCTAGCCTGGAAAGCTGTTGCTCAGCCTCATCTGCCCATGGCACTGCTCGCACAGAGGCACAGAGACTGGGGCTGCTTGCTTGTCTTGCCCCCTCAAACTTCAAACGTAGCTTTGGGGGTCCGTGCAGGGGGCCTCCGGCAGCCCTGACTCCCAAAATGCGAACGTCTGCAGATAGCTGGCAGGCAGAAAGAGCTAGCCTGGAAAGCTGTTGCTCAGCCTCATCTGCCCATGGCACTGCTCGCACAGAGGCACAGAGACTGGGGCTGCTTGCTTGTCTTGCCCCCTCAAACTTCAAACGTAGCTCTGGGGGTCCGTGCAGGGGGCCTCCGGCAGCCCTGCTCTGAAAATGCGAACGTCTGCAGATAGCTCGCAGGCAGAAAGAGCTAGCCTGGAAAGCTGTTGCTCAGCCTCATCTGCCCATGGCACTGCTCGCACAGAGGCACAGAGACTGGGGCTGCTTGCTTGTCTTGCCCCCTCAAACTTCAAACGTAGCTTTGGGGGTCCGTGCAGGGGGCCTCCGGCAGCCCTGCTCTGAAAATGCGAACGTCTGCAGATAGCTGGCAGGCAGAAAGAGCTAGCCTGGAAAGCTGTTGCTCAGCCTCATCTGCCCATGGCACTGCTCGCACAGAGGCACAGAGACTGGGGCTGCTTGCTTGTCTTGCCCCCTCAAACTTCAAACGTAGCTTTGGGTGTCCGTGCAGGGGGCCTCCGGCAGCCCTGCTCCCAAAATGCGAACGTCTGCAGATAGCTGGCAGGCAGAAAGAGCTAGCCTGGAAAGCTGTTGCTCAGCCTCATCTGCCCATGGCACTGCTCGCACAGAGGCACAGAGACTGGGGCTGCTTGCTTGTCTTGCCCCCTCAAACTTCAAACGTAGCTTTGGGGGTCCGTGCACTGGGCCTCCGGCAGCCCTGCTCTGAAAATGCGAACGTCTGCAGATAGCTCGCAGGCAGAAAGAGCTAGCCTGGAAAGCTGTTGCTCAGCCTCATCTGCCCATGGCACTGCTCGCACAGAGGCACAGAGACTGGGGCTGCTTGCTTGTCTTGCCCCCTCAAACTTCAAACGTAACTTTGGGGGTCCGTGCAGGGGGCCTCCGGCAGCCCTGCTCCCAAAATGCGAACGTCTGCAGATAGCTCGCAGGCAGAAAGAGCTAGCCTGGAAAGCTGTTGCTCAGCCTCATCTGCCCATGGCACTGCTCGCACAGAGGCACAGAGACTGGGGCTGCTTGGTTGTCTTGCCCCCTCAAACTTCAAACGTAGATTTGGGGGTCCGTGCAGGGGGCCTCCGGCAGCCCTGCTCTGAAAATGCGAACGTCTGCAGATAGCTGGCAGGCAGAAAGACATAGCCTGGAAAGCTGTTGCTCAGCCTCATCTGCCCATGGCACTGCTCGCACAGAGGCACAGAGACTGGGGCTGCTTGCTTGTCTTGCCCCCTCAAACTTCAAACGTAGCTTTGGGTGTCCGTGCAGGGGGCCTCCGGCAGCCCTGCTCCCAAAATGCGAACGTCTGCAGATAGCTGGCAGGCAGAAAGAGCTAGCCTGGAAAGCTGTTGCTCAGCCTCATCTGCCCATGGCACTGCTCGCACAGAGGCACAGAGACTGGGGCTGCTTGCTTGTCTTGCCCCCTCAAACTTCAAACGTAGCTTTGGGGGTCCGTGCAGGGGGCCTCCGGCAGCCCTGCTCTGAAAATGCGAACGTCTGCAGATAGCTGGCAGGCAGAAAGAGCTAGCCTGGAAAGCTGTTGCTCAGCCTCATCTGCCCATGGCACTGCTCGCACAGAGGCACAGAGACTGGGGCTGCTTGCTTGTCTTGCCCCCTCAAACTTCAAACGTAGCTTTGGGGGTCCGTGCAGGGGGCCTCCGGCAGCCCTGCTCCCAAAATGCGAACGTCTGCAGATAGCTCGCAGCCAGAAAGAGCTAGCCTGGAAAGCTGTTGCTCAGCCTCATCTGCCCATGAACTGCTCGCACAGAGGCACAGAGACTGGGGCTGCTTGCTTGTCTTGCCCCCTCAAACTTCAAACGTAGCTTTGGCGGGTCCGTGCAGGGGGCCTCCGGCAGCCCTGCTCTGAAAATGCGAACGTCTGCAGATAGCTCGCAGGCAGAAAAAGCTAGCCTGGAAAGCTGTTGCTCAGCCTCATCTGCCCATGGCACTGCTCGCACAGAGGCACAGAGACTGGGGCTGCTTGCTTGTCTTGCCCCCTCAAACTTCAAACGTAGCTTTGGGGGTCCGTGCAGGGGGCCTCCGTCAGCCCTGCTCTGAAAATGCGAACGTCTGCAGATAGCTGGCAGGCAGAAAGAGCTAGCCTGGAAAGCTGTTGCTCAGCCTCATCTGCCCATGGCACTGCTCGCACAGAGGCACAGAGGCTGGGGCTGCTTGCTTGTCTTGCCCCCTCAAACTTCAAACGTAGCTTTGGGGGTCCGTGCAGGGGGCCTCCGGCAGCCCTGCTCTGAATATGCGAACGTCTGCAGATAGCTCGCAGGCAGAAAGAGCTAGCCTGGAAAGCTGTTGCTCAGCCTCATCTGCCCATGGCACTTTGGGGGTCCGTGCAGGGGGCCTCCTACAGCCCTGCTCCCAAAATGCGAACGTCTGCAGATAGCTCGCAGGCAGAAAGAGCTAGCCTGGAAAGCTGTTGCTCAGCCTCATCTGCCCATGGCACTGCTCGCACAGAGGCACAGAGACTGGGGCTGCTTGCTTGTCTTGCCCCGTCAAACTTCAAATGTAGCTTTGGGGGTCCGTTGCAGGGGGCCTCCGGCAGCCCTGCTCTGAAAATGCGAACGTCTGCAGATAGCTGGCAGGCAGAAAGAGCTAGCCTGGAAAGCTGTTGCTCAGCCTCATCTGCCCATGGCACTGCTCGCACAGAGGCACAGAGACTGGGGCTGCTTGCTTGTCTTGCCCCCTCAAACTTCAAACGGAACTCTGGGGCTCCGTGCAGGGGGCCTCCGGCAGCCCTGCTCTGAAAATGCGAACGTCTGCAGATAGCTCGCAGGCAGAAAGAGCTAGCCTGGAAAGCTGTTGCTCAGCCTCATCTGCCCATGGCACTGCTCGCACAGAGGCACAGAGACTGGGGCTGCTTGCTTGTCTTGCCCCCTCAAACTTCAAACGTAGCTTTGGGGGTCCGTGCAGGGGGCCTCCGGCAGCCCTGCTCTGAAAATGCGAACGTCTGCAGATAGCTCGCAGGCAGAAAGAGTTAGCCTGGAAAGCTGTTGCTCAGCCTCATCTGCCCATGGCACTGCTCGCACAGAGGCACAGAGACTGGGGCTGCTTGCTTGTCTTGCCCCGTCAAACTTCAAACGTAGCTTTGGGGGTCCGTGCAGGGGGCCTCCGGCAGCCCTGCTCCCAAAATGCGAACGTCTGCATATAGCTCGCAGGCAGAAAGAGCTAGCCTGGAAAGCTGTTGCTCAGCCTCATCTGCCCATGGCACTGCTCGCACAGAGGCACAGAGACTGGGGCTGCTTGCTTGTCTTGCCCCCTCAAACTTCAAACGTAGCTTTGGGGGTCCGTGCAGGGGGCCTCCGGCAGCCCTGCTCTGAAAATGCGAACGTCTGCAGATAGCTCGCAGGCAGAAAGAGCTAGCCTGGAAAGCTGTTGCTCAGCCTCATCTGCCCATGGCACTGCTCGCACAGAGGCACAGAGACTGGGGCTGCTTGCTTGTCTTGCCCCCTCAAACTTCAAACGTAGCTTTGGGGGTCCGTGCAGTGGGCCTCCGGCAGCCCTGCTCTGAAAATGCGAACCTCTGCAGATAGCTGGCAGGCAGAAAGAGCTAGCCTGGAAAGCTGTTGCTCAGCCTCATCTGCCCATGGCACTGCTCGCACAGAGGCACAGAGACTGGGGCTCCTTGCTTGTCTTGCCCCCTCAAACTTCAAACGTAGCTTTGGGGGTCCGTGCAGGTGGCCTCCGGCAGCCCTGCTCTGAAAATGCGAACGTCTGCAGATAGCTGGCAGGCAGAAAGAGCTAGCCTGGAAAGCTGTTGCTCAGCCTCATCTGCCCATGGCACTGCTCGCACAGAGGCACAGAGACTGGGGCTGCTTGCTTGTCTTGCCCCCTCAAACTTCAAACGTAGCTTTGGGGGTCCGTGCAGGGGGCCTCCGGCAGCCCTGCTCCCAAAATGCGAACGTCTGCAGATAGCTCGCAGGCAGAAAGAGCTAGCCTGGAAAGCTGTTGCTCAGCCTCATCTGCCCATGGCACTGCTCGCACAGAGGCACAGAGACTGGGGCTGCTTGCTTGTCTTGCCCCCTCAAACTTCAACGTAGCTTTGGGGGTCCGTGCAGGGGGCCTCCGGCAGCCCTGCTCCCAAAATGCGAACGTCTGCATATAGCTGGCAGGCAGAAAGAGCTAGCCTGGAAAGCTGTTGCTCAGCCTCATCTGCCCATGGCACTGCTCGCACAGAGGCACAGAGACTGGGGCTGCTTGCTTGTCTTGCCCCTTCAAACTTCAAACGTAGCTTTGGGGGTCCGTGCAGGGGGCCTCCGGCAGCCCTGCTCCCAAAATGCGAACGTCTGCAGATAGCTCGCAGGCAGAAAGAGCTAGCCTGGAAAGCTGTTGCTCAGCCTCATCTGCCCATGGCACTGCTCGCACAGAGGCACAGAGACTGGGGCTGCTTGCTTGTCTTTCCCCCTCAAACTTCAAACGTAGCTTTGGGGGTCCGTGCAGGGGGCCTCCGGCAGCCCTGCTCTGAAAATGCGAACGTCTGCAGATAGCTCGCAGGCAGAAAGAGCTAGCCTGGAAAGCTGTTGCTCAGCCTCATCTGCCCATGGCACTGCTCGCACAGAGCCAGGACCAGAGACTGGGGGCTGCTTGCTTGTCTTGCCCCGTCAAACTTCAAATGTAGCTTTGGGGGTCCGTGCAGGGGGCCTCCGGCAGCCCTGCTCTGAAAATGCGAACGTCTGCAGATAGCTGGCAGCAGGAAGAGCTAGCCTAGCCTGAAAGCTGTTGCTCAGCCTCATCTGCCCATGGCACTGCTCGCACAGAGGCACAGAGACTGGGGCTGCTTGCTTGTCTTGCCCCCTCAAACTTCAAACGTAGCTCTGGGGGTCCGTGCAGGGGGCCTCCGGCAGCCCTGCTCTGAAAATGCGAACGTCTGCAGATAGCTGGCAGGCAGAAAGAGCTAGCCTGGAAAGCTGTTGCTCAGCCTCATCTGCCCATGGCACTGCTCGCACAGAGGCACAGAGACTGGGGCTGCTTGCTTGTCTTGCCCCCTCAAACTTCAAACGTAGCTTTGGGGGTCCGTGCAGGGGGCCTCGGGCAGCCCTGCTCTGAAAATGCGAACGTCTGCAGATAGCTGGCAGGCAGAAAGAGCTAGCCTGGAAAGCTGTTGCTCAGCCTCATCTGCCCATGGCACTGCTCGCACAGAGGCACAGAGACTGGGGCTGCTTGCTTGTCTTGCCCCCTCAAACTTCAAACGTAGCTTTGGGGGTCCGTGCAGTGGGCCTCGGGCAGCCCTGCTCCCAAATGCGAACGTCTGCAGATAGCTCGCAGGCAGAAAGAGCTAGCCTGGAAAGCTCTTGCTCAGCCTCATCTGCCCATGGCACTGCTCGCACAGAGGCACAGAGAATGGGGCTGCTTGCTTGTCTTGCCCCCTCAAACTTCAAACGTAGCTTTGGGGGTCCGTGCAGGGGGCCTCCGGCAGCCCTGCTCTGAAAATGCGAACGTCTGCAGATAGCTGGCAGGCAGAAAGAGCTAGCCTGGAAAGCTGTTGCTCAGCCTCATCTGCCCATGGCACTGCTCGCACAGAGGCACAGAGAATGGGGCTGCTTGCTTGTCTTGCCCCCTCAAACTTCAAACGTAGCTTTGGGGGTCCGTGCAGGGGGCCTCCGGCAGCCCTGCTCCCCAAAATGCGAACGTCTGCAGATAGCTCGCAGGGAGAAAGAGCTAGCCTGGAAAGCTGTTGCTCAGCCTCATCTGCCCATGGCACTGCTCGCACAGAGGCACAGAGACTGGGGCTGCTTGCTTGTCTTGCCCA
>NW_027448967.1:0-33096 GCF_030867145.1 Opisthocomus hoazin
GAAGAGATAGTCCAACAGCACAGCCATGGAGTCATTTTCTCTCCACCTCAAGCCCCTCTCAGAGGCCAAGGCCAACACCAGCACCAACACAGTCGGGCAGCATTAGCTCCTGTCCATTTCCACGCCAGAAGCTGGTGGAATTCTTTACTCTTCTGAAGGAGCTCCTGCAGTTCCTCAGGGGAAAAAAGGCTTGAGGAGCAGGATCAACAGGAACCAGCGCAGGCTGCACTGGACCATGATCATTTCCTTCTGGGGCAATGCCTGCTGCTCCAAAGGCAGCCTCAGCATCAAAGGCCTGCTCTGTGCTGCCCGCTCTCCTCCCTGTGGAGGATGAAGCATTAAAGGACTGGGGACATGTGAGCAATCCAGCATTTCTCTAGAAGGCCATGAAGCCTTAGCCTAAGGCCGCAGAGCCTTAGCATAAGGCCGCAAGAGCATCCAGAGGACAAACTGCGGTTGGAATGAGGAAGTAAGAATGCAGAGACAAACAACTCCCAGATGCCGAAGAGGAACTTGCCGCCTGCAAGAAGGCCACGAGCACTGCGCGTGAGCTAGTGACGCACACCAATCATAATCGAGTTACTATGTGAGTTAAATTGATTATCACCAATGGGGAATCGCCGCGTATGTAGTGGGGAATATAAAAGTGAGCTATCTGAGGCTAATAAACGGCTTGTACGTGATCACATTGATCATCGTGTCGAGTCCGGTTCTTCCTCCGCAACACTTCCCAGTGCACACAAATGCTGAAGCTGACTTAGTTCTTGGAATAAAGTTGCCAGGTTTCACAGTTAACCGTGCCTGAGTCCAATTCACTCTCGTGCGCAAGGCAAGGATTTCCACGCCCGGCAAAATGAGGCTGCAGGCAGTCAAGGAGGGCACAAAGGGCAAGAGTCGCTCAGCAGGGCTGACACCATGCCTGGTCAGACAGGAGCGTGCTCAGAGCCACCATGGCATGAAGAAGACTGGCACATTGAGGCTAGCAAGAGGATGCAAAATAATGATGCGACCTGCAGACAACTCTGGGGATGATGATTAGGACCTGGTTGAAGCCTTTGCTAAATGGAAAGATGAAAGAAAGCTGGCAGGAGTTACAGTGCCATGAGGAAGAGCCAGATGTCACCAGAAGTTAAGGGGGAATGGTGTGAGAGGTGGCCAGACTTCAGCAATATCTGAAGGAAGAGCCGGGGTCATTCTGGGGAGAGGACTCTGGCAGGGACAGCTGTAGCCAGGAAACCACTGCAGTAATGCCACGCAAGGCCAAGATGACCTAGCTAACAGCCCCTGAAAGACCCAATCTGTTCCCAGATGTGACAGACCTGGGAGCAAGGGGGACTAGTAGGCGGGGCTAGGTCCCTTGATTGGGAGGAGACAAGGACAGAGAAAGTGAGGAGCCAAGGAAGTCGAGGGGGATGAATAAGCGTGGAAAATGGAGAGAAGGGGGGCTCAAGAAGCTCGTCCTTGAGCGTAAGCAAAGTGCCGGTTGCTTAGCTTGTTTGGCTGAACCCTGTCCCTACTCCCCACAGCCTGTCCGACCTTCTTCTTGAGAGCCATTCCACATCCTTTTCTGTGTGGCCCCGCTCTGTACCTGCTAGAGGGGTGGGTCTAGCGGCCTGGCTGCTGGCGATGGCAGAAGGGAACACAGGTCATAGGGACCCCGCAGTTGGAAAGACCGAGTGTCTCGGGCCAGCTCCTGGTGGGAGCGCTGTGTGCGTGCGCAGTGCACTAGCGAACCTGAAGCTGGCCTAGCTCTCGAGCAAGAGGACAGAGACCTTTTCAGTCCCGTGGGTGGCATGTGGCTGCAGCCTACCTGACTGATCAGCCCCAGCATTCACAGACCTTACAAGAGGACAAGGCCTGCCAACCACCGGCCACATCTCCACCTGCTGGAGTCAGGAAGGACTTGGAGGTGCTTGACCACGCATACCCCGAGCTGCTTCCCACCTAGGCACGTCCCCTCTGCACTACCTGTTTGGGGGCTGTGGTGATTAGGGACAGGGCTCAGCCAAACAAGCAAAGCTGTCTCTGCCAGAGTGCTCTCCCCAGAATGACCCCAGCTCTTCCTTCACATATTGCTGAAGTGTGCCCACCTCTCACACCATTCCCTCTTAACCACCTGCAAAAATCTGCTGCTGGCATCACAGAGTATCCACAGAAGACAAGTGACGTTCTCCAAGGCCACTTTCTGCCTGCTCTAAGCAGATATCGGGCACCACCTTCAGGTCAATTTTTGAAAACCAAAGCAGCGTGGAGTGCGGTTTGTTTGGGGACGTCTTCTAGTGCCTATGAAGCCATGCTGCTTCCAATTGCACGTCTGTGGCCACGCATAGCGGGCAGTGCGACTGCCCGCACCAGTGTTGGCCCAGAAGAGCAATGTAGCTGGTAGACCTTCAGTCTCAACCTGCCATCTGGTTCACCTCCGTTTCTGTCTTGTCTCCTGTCTCTCAGTGCTCTTCCCTCTGCCAGGCACTCTTCCCAGTCACTCCATCACCTGCCAGTGCCTTTCGCTGTTCTCGTGTTTCGATGGCAGGTGGTACCTTGAAAGCACTGTCCCAGCCATGGGACCTGCACCTATTTCTCTCCTTTCGCCTCTTTGTGCTCTGGCTGCGTGACACTTTCTTTGACCTCAGAGGCCCTTTGTGCCTGGCTCTCTCCTGCTGCTAAAGCCTGTTCCTGCAAGAGAAGAGGCAATTAGTTGGTGTCTCCTCCCTGCTATCTCACCTGCATCTCCCTGGCCTGGGCAGCTGGTGGGAACTGTCACCATCAGCCCCAGCTGTCCTAGAAGTCCTCTCCTGGCTCTGGGTGTGCTTGGCATCGAACGTGGTTCCTGAAGGAGAAGAGCAAAACTCCAAGTAACTCCTGGGCACCAACCTGCTGGGAGAGCTCATTTGAAGGCAGGTTGGCAGCAAGCCCCAAGGCTGCTCCAGGGGTGCTCCCTGTCCCGAGCTCAGCCACAGGTCCCACACCCGGCTCTCTTGTTACCAAGAGGGATTTGCTTGCATTTTCCTTTTCTTGTAATTCGTGCGTGGGTGCTGGGAAAAGAGGCAGCAGAAGGACGCACTGGCTAAAACCCCTTCTTACTGCCAGCCATAAAGGTGCCTCTCGCCTGGGAGCACGAGAAGGACCCCGTGTTACCACTCTCCATTCCTTACAGGCAGTCTGAAGACTATTCACATATTCATTTTCATACACCACCAAAGTTTTAGCCTCATGTCCCAGCAGTTTGTTTAGAAAAACGTACAATTTAAAAACGTTTTAGAATATCAAGACACCATCTGAAGTCTCCGGCGATGTCTGAAATGTTTTGAGTTGGCTTTGTCCTGTTTCCTTAGATGCTGAAATATAAGTTAGAACAGCACCACACTCGATCACTTCTCTTTTTTTCACATGTCACACAGTGGAATAGAGATGAGAGATCTCCCAGGGAAGTGACAAAAAAGCGGGCCCTGAGCTGGAAGCCACGTGTAGCTGTGTCAGCATGGCACTGTGCTCAGAGCTAAAATCAGTACAATACATAGGCAACCAAGCAGCTCTTTCTGCAAGGTACAATTCCATGTCATACTGACAGAAGTAGATCGTGAGAGTGCCTTGCAATTCTTAAAATGCACAATATTGCATGGCATAGACATGTCTGTTGTCTTTGCCTTCAGCAGAAGGCTGGAGTGGAAGGAAGACACAGAGGAGACTCCTCGCAGAGTCGACATGGAATGAGTAAGAAGAGGGGGAAAAAAGTCCCAGAAGCAAAGGTCAAACACATCACCAAGGCATTAAGCTTATTAGCTTGCGGTGCGGTACAGACTGCTTGTTTTCTTTAATAACACTTGATTTTGATTGTGATAAACCACAATACAAACCAAAACACCATACAGCAGTCAATGCAATAAAAAATACAGTACGTACAATAAACGCAACGCCAGGCCCTGCAATACATACCATGCAACTCAACACATACGATACGTACAATACAACACATGCATTGCAATAATGCCGTAGCATGACATACAACACAATATAGGATACAACACCAGCACCACAACACAACACGCACAGCACATACAATAGAAAATACAACACACGCATCACATACAACACATGCTACAGCATACACTGTGTACTGCATACAGTCAAATGCATACAGTACTAAAGACAATACAAACCAAAATACAATGCCTACAACACAAACACAGGATATAGACAAGGCAATCTACGCCACACCATACAACACCGTATCATCCAATACCATACAACACACAGTAGGCACCACACGATAAACAATACAATACCGACACAGCATGCAGTACATACAATGCCTGCATACAGTACAGTGCATACCCTAACCTTCATCAAATAGAATACAATAGATACAGTGCAGAACATAAAATACAATACACCATATACCATACGTGACAGACAATGCAATGCATACTAGACAATACAAATCCCAGTAGTCGAGAAAATACAGTACAAGAAACACCATTCCATATATTCTGTACAAAATAATACATAAAATACCTACAATAAAATCAATGCCTTACTGTACAATACATTAAAGAGAACACGTAAAATACATTATGACACATAAAATACATAAAATGCAATACAAAATGCAGTGTAACATTATACCATACAATACCATACCATACAATAGATAACATACAGTACAATGTAATACAAACTACAATACAAAGAATACAATAAAAACCAGCAGACCATACCATAGAATACAATAAACCCCATACTGTATATACCATACAGCACATGCAATACTTACGAAAAATAAATACCATGCCATGCAATAGAATACATACAGAAAATGCCATACCATAAAATAAAGCGCAAAATTCACTCAGCTTTCTCTCCCTAGACTCAGGTTTGTGCTTGTGGATGGAGGCTGCCCATGCTTCACAGACTCCCATGCCCCATGGGCCAAGTGCCCACCCCTCCTCTGCCACTCCTTGGTACACTTCATGCTTCACACTTCTGATCTTCAGAGCACTGCACCAATATTAACTAATCTTCTCTCAAATTTCTTTTACCTTCTTCCACATACGCTTCCTGTGTTGTTGCCTCATGAAGATGTCTTTGGCCTGCTCTTGTCCCTGAATTGTTATTTTTTTACTTTGAATTTGATATGTTATATAATCTGTGGGGTTGATCCCGGGGTTTGATTTATCTCGAAGATCTCAAAATGCAATCCAGCCTTACAATCGATCTATAACAAATGAAGGACTATCTTGACATTGCAATAATAGATAAAACAGACTGTCTGAAAGAGGCTTGTGTGCAGCTTGGGTATTTGAGAGGACTAGACTGAAGAAATTCAGAACTGTCATAACATGACTGCACTAACTTTTCTGGTAATTGTCTGAACCAGTATCAACTAAATTTTGAAAAAAAAAAGCATGTTGGAGGTTGATCATAGAATCACAGAATCACAGATGGTAGAGGTTGGAAGGGACCTCTGTGGGTCATCTAGTCCAACCCCCCTGCCCAAGCAGGGTCACCTACTATAGGCTGTAGAGGACCTTGTTCAGGCGGGTCTTGAATATCTCCGAGAAGGAGACTCCACAACCTCCCTGGGCAGCCTATTCCAGTGCTCTGTCACCCTCAGAGGGAAGAAGTTCTTCCTCATGTTCAGACGGAACTTCCTGTGCTTCAGTTTGTGCCCGTTGCCCCTTGTCCTGTCACTGGGCACTACTGAAAAGAGCTTGGCCCCATCCTACTGACACCCACCCTGCAGATATTTGTAAGTATATATTAGGTGCCCTCGCAGCCTTCTCTCTTCAGGCTGAACAAGCCCAGCTCCCTTAGCCTCTCCTTATAGGAGAGATGTTCCAGTCCCCTCACCATCCTCGTAGCCCTTCGCTGGACTCTGTCCAGTAGCTCTTCATCTTACTTGAACTGGGGAGCCCAGAACTGAACACAGTTCCAGATGGGGCCTCACCAGGGCAGTGTGAAGGGGAAGAAAATCCTCCCTCGACCTGCTGGCCACACTCCTCCTAATGCATCCCAGGATCCCATTAGCTTTCTTGGCAGCCATGGCATACTGCTTGCTCATGGTTAACCTGTCGTTCACCAGGACAACCAGATCCCTCTCCGCACAGCTGCTCTCCAGCAGGTCCACTCCAAGCCTGTACTGATGCATGGGGTTGTTCCTCCCCAGGAGCAGGACTCTGCATTTGCCTTTGTTGAACCGCATCAGGTTCCTCTCTGCCCAACTTTCCAGCCTATCCAGGTCACGCTGAATGGCAGCACAGCCTTCTGGTGTATATACCACACCTCCCAGTTTGGTGTCATCAGCAAATATGCTGAGGGTACATTCAAACTCTTCATCCAGGTCGTTGATGAAGAAGTGAAACAAGACTGGGCCTAGTACTGACCCCTGAGGGACACCACTAGTTACCGGTCTCCAACTAGACTCAGCGCCGCTGACTACAACCCTCTGAGTTCTGCCATTCAGACAGTTCTCAATCCACTTCACCAACCACTCATCTAGCCCACACTTCCTGAGCTTCCCTAGGAGGATATTATGGGAGACTGTGTCGAAAGCCTTGCTGAAGTCAAGGTAGAAAACATCCACGGCTCTAACTTCATCTAGCCAGCCAGTCATGCCATCGTAGAAAGCTATCAGAGTAGTCAGGCATGAGTTCCCCTTGGTGAAGCCATGCTGACTACTCCTGATAACCTTCTTTTCCTCCACTTGCTTGATGATGGCCTCCAGGATAAGCTGCTCCATCACCTTTCCCGGGATGGAGGTGAGGCTGACCGGCCTGTAGTTCCCTGGGTCCTCCTTCTTGTCCTTTTAGAAGATTGGAGTGACATTGGCCTTCCTCCAGTCCTCGGGCACCTCTCCTGTCCTCCAGGACCTCTCAAAGATGATGGAGAGTGGCTCAGCAATGACATCTGCCAGCTCCCTCAGCACTTGTGGGTGCATTCCATTGGGGCCCATGGATTTGTGGGTATCCAGATTGTTTAATCGATCCCTCACACAGTCCTCCTCAACCAAGGGAAAGTCGTCCTCTCTCTAGGTTTCTTCTCTTACCTCCAGGGCCTGGGATTCTTGAGGGCCTGCCTTGACACTGAAGACTGAAGCAAAGAAGGCATTCAGTAGCTCTGCCTTCTCTGCATCCTCTGTCACCAGGACACCCACCTCATTCAGCAGCGGCCCCACATTGTCCCTAGCCTTTCTTTTGCTGCTGATGTACTTGAAGAAGCCCTTCTTGTTGTTTTTGACATCCCTTGCCAGCTCCAATTCCAAGTGGGTCTTGGCCTTCCTCGTCACATCCCTGCACGCTCTCACCACGTTTTTGTACTCTTCCCAAGTGGCCTGCCCCTCTTTCCACATTCCACAGACCTTTCTCTTCCAACGGATCTCCACTAGAATCTCCTTGTTCAACCATGCAGGTCTCCTTCCTCCTTTGTTATACTTCTTTCTCAGGGGGATGCACCGCTCCTGAGCGTGGAGGAAGTGACATTTAAACAGCGACCAGCACTCTTGGACCTTCCTGCCTTCGAAAGCCCTGGCCCATGCGATTCTTCCCAGTAGCTCCCTGAAGACGCCAAAGTTAGCCCTTCTGAGGTCCAAGGTTTTGATCCTGCTTATCGCCCTTCTTCCTCCATGCAGGATTCTGAACTCGACCATTCCATGGTCACTGCAGCTGAGTCTACCTCCGACCTTCACAGCCTCCACCAGTCCCTCCTTGTTTGTTAATACAAGGTCCAGCAGAGTGCCTTTCCTTGTGGGTTCCTTCACCACTTGCGTCAGAAAGTTATCGTCGATGCTCTGTAGGAACCGCCTGGATTGTGCCTGCCTAGCTGTATGGTCTTCCCAGCTGATGTCAGGGTGGTTGAAGTCCCCATGAGAACCAGGGCCTGTGATTTTGAGGCTGCTTGTAGCTGCCTGTAGAAAGCCTCATCAATTTCCTTCTCCTGGTCAGGTGGCACTGTAATGTCACCCGTGTGAGACTGTCCCTTAATTCTTACCCACAAGCTCTCAACTCGTTCCTCATTTGCCCCCAGGCCAACCTCAATGCATTCCAGTTGCTCCCTCACATATAGAGCAACTCCACCACCTCTCCTTGTTGGCCTGTCTTTCCTAAAGAGTCTGTAGCCATCCATGACAGCATGCCAGTCATGCGAGTTGTCCGACCGCGTTTCTGTGATGGCGACCAAGTCATAGCCGTCCTGCTGTATAATGGCTTCCAGCTCCTCCTGTTTTTGCCCATGCTACGTGCGTTGGTATAGACACACTTGAGCTGGGCAGCAAATCTCACCCCTGACCCTGGCACGCCAAACCTGGGCTCTTCCCTAGTGAGCTGGGTGATGTCCCCTTCCCCCTTTGAACCTCGTTTAAAGCCCTCTCAATGAGCCCCGCCAGCTCTGTTTAAAGCCCTCTCAATAATCCCCACAGCCTGTCCGACCTTCTTCTTGAGAGCCATTCCACATCCTTTTCTGTGTGGCCCCGCTCTGTACCTGCTAGAGGGGTGGGTCTAGCGGCCTGGCTGCTGGCGATGGCAGAAGGGAACACAGGTCATAGGGACCCCGCAGTTGGAAAGACCGAGTGTCTCGGGCCAGCTCCTGGTGGGAGCGCTGTGTGCGTGCGCAGTGCACTAGCGAACCTGAAGCTGGCCTAGCTCTCGAGCAAGAGGACAGAGACCTTTTCAGTCCCGTGGGTGGCATGTGGCTGCAGCCTACCTGACTGATCAGCCCCAGCATTCACAGACCTTACAAGAGGACCAGGCCTGCCAACCACCGGCCACATCTCCACCTGCTGGAGTCAGGAAGGACTTGGAGGTGCTTGACCACGCATACCCCGAGCTGCTTCCCACCTAGGCACGTCCCCTCTGCACTACCTGTTTGGGGGCTGTGGTGATTAGGGACAGGGCTCAGCCAAACAAGCAAAGCTGTCTCTGCCAGAGTGCTCTCCCCAGAATGACCCCAGCTCTTCCTTCACATATTGCTGAAGTGTGCCCACCTCTCACACCATTCCCTCTTAACCACCTGCAAAAATCTGCTGCTGGCATCACAGAGTATCCACAGAAGACAAGTGACGTTCTCCAAGGCCATCTTCTGCCTGCTCTAAGCAGATATCGGGCACCACCTTCAGGTCAATTTTTGAAAACCAAAGCAGCGTGGAGTGCGGTTTGTTTGGGGACGTCTTCTAGTGCCTATGAAGCCATGCTGCTTCCAATTGCACGTCTGTGGCCACGCATAGCAGGCAGTGCGACTGCCCGCACCAGTGTTGGCCCAGAAGAGCAATGTAGCTGGTAGACCTTCAGTCTCAACCTGCCATCTGGTTCACCTCCGTTTCTGTCTTGTCTCCTGTCTCTCAGTGCTCTTCCCTCTGCCAGGCACTCTTCCCAGTCACTCCATCACCTGCCAGTGCCTTTCGCTGTTGTCGTTCTTCGATGGCAGGTGGTACCTTGAAAGCACTGTCCCAGCCATGGGACCTGCACCTATTTCTCTCCTTTCGCCTCTTTGTGCTCTGGCTGCGTGACACTTTCTTTGACCTCAGAGGCCCTTTGTGCCTGGCTCTCTCCTGCTGCTAAAGCCTGTTCCTGCAAGAGAAGAGGCAATTAGTTGGTGTCTCCTCCCTGCTATCTCACCTGCATCTCCCTGGCCTGGGCAGCTGGTGGGAACTGTCACCATCAGCCCCAGCTGTCCTAGAAGTCCTCTCCTGGCTCTGGGTGTGCTTGGCATCGAACGTGGTTCCTGAAGGAGAAGAGCAAAACTCCAAGTAACTCCTGGGCACCAACCTGCTGGGAGAGCTCATTTGAAGGCAGGTTGGCAGCAAGCCCCAAGGCTGCTCCAGGGGTGCTCCCTGTCCCGAGCTCAGCCACAGGTCCCACACCCGGCTCTCTTGTTACCAAGAGGGATTTGCTTGCATTTTCCTTTTCTTGTAATTCGTGCGTGGGTGCTGGGAAAAGAGGCAGCAGAAGGACGCACTGGCTAAAACCCCTTCTTACTGCCAGCCATAAAGGTGCCTCTCGCCTGGGAGCACGAGAAGGACCCCGTGTTACCACTCTCCATTCCTTACAGGCAGTCTGAAGACTGTTCACATATTCATTTTCATACACCACCAAAGTTTTAGCCTCATGTCCCAGCAGTTTGTTTAGAAAAACGTACAATTTAAAAACGTTTTAGAATATCAAGACACCATCTGAAGTCTCCGGCGATGTCTGAAATGTTTTGAGTTGGCTTTGTCCTGTTTCCTTAGATGCTGAAATATAAGTTAGAACAGCACCACACTCGATCACTTCTCTTTTTTTCACATGTCACACAGTGGAATAGAGATGAGAGATCTCCCAGGGAAGTGACAAAAAAGCGGGCCCTGAGCTGGAAGCCACGTGTAGCTGTGTCAGCATGGCACTGTGCTCAGAGCTAAAATCAGTACAATACATAGGCAACCAAGCAGCTCTTTCTGCAAGGTACAATTCCATGTCATACTGACAGAAGTAGATCGTGAGAGTGCCTTGCAATTCTTAAAATGCACAATATTGCATGGCATAGACATGTCTGTTGTCTTTGCCTGCAGCAGAAGGCTGGAGTGGAAGGAAGACACAGAGGAGACTCCTCACAGAGTCAACATGGAATGAGTAAGAAGAGGGGAAAAAAAGTCCCAGAAGCAAAGGTCAAACACATCACCAAGGCATTAAGCTTATTAGCTTGCGGTGCGGTACAGACTGCTTGTTTTCTTTAATAACACTTGATTTTGATTGTGATAAACCACAATACAAACCAAAACACCATACAGCAGTCAATGCAATAAAAAATACAGTACGTACAAGAAACGCAACGCCAGGCCCTGCAATACATACCATGCAACTCAACACATACGATACGTACAATACAACACATGCATTACAATAATGCCGTAGCATGACATACAACACAATATAGGATACAACACCAGCACCACAACACAACACGCACAGCACATACAATAGAAAATACAACACACGCATCACATACAACACATGCTACAGCATACACTGTGTACTGCATACAGTCAAATGCATACAGTACTAAAGACAATACAAACCAAAATACAATGCCTACAACACAAACACAGGATATAGACAAGGCAATCTACGCCACACCATACAACACCGTATCATCCAATACCATACAACACACAGTAGGCACCACACGATAAACAATACAATACCGACACAGCATGCAGTACATACAATGCCTGCATACAGTACAGTGCATACCCTAACCTTCATCAAATAGAATACAATAGATACAGTGCAGAACATAAAATACAATACACCATATACCATACGTGACACAGAATGCAATGCATACTAGACAATACAAATCCCAGTAGTCGAGAAAATACAGTACAAGAAACACCATTCCATATATTCTGTACAAAATAATACATAAAATACCTACAATAACATCAATGCCTTACTGTACAATACATTAAAGAGAACACGTAAAATACATTATGACACATAAAATACATAAAATGCAATACAAAATGCAGTGTAACATTATACCATACAATACCATACCATACAATAGATAACATACAGTACAATATAATACAAACTACAATACAAAGAATACAATAAAAACCAGCAGACCATACCATAGAATACAATAAACCCCATACTGTATATACCATACAGCACATGCAATACTTACGAAAAATAAATACCATGCCATGCAATAGAATACATACAGAAAATGCCATACCATAAAATAAAGCGCAAAATTCACTCAGCCTTCTCTCCCTAGACTCAGCTTTGTGCCTGTGGATGGAGGCTGCCCATGCTTCACAGACTCCCATGCCCCATGGGCCAAGTGCCCACCCCTCCTCTGCCACTCCTTGGTACACTTCATGCTTCACACTTCTGATCTTCAGAGCACTGCACCAATATTAACTAATCTTCTCTCAAATTTCTTTTACCTTCTTCCACATACGCTTCCTGTGTTGTTGCCTCATGAAGATGTCTTTGGCCTGCTCTTGTCCCTGAATTGTTATTTTTTTACTTTGAATTTGATATGTTATATAATCTGTGGGGTTGATCCCGGGGTTTGATTTATCTCGAAGATCTCAAAATGCAATCCAGCCTTACAATCGATCTATAACAAATGAAGGACTATCTTGACATTGCAATAATAGATAAAACAGACTGTCTGAAAGAGGCTTGTGTGCAGCTTGGGTATTTGAGAGGACTAGACTGAAGAAATTCAGAACTGTCATAACATGACTGCACTAACTTTTCTGGTAATTGTCTGAACCAGTATCAACTAAATTTTGAAAAAAAAAAGCATGTTGGAGGTTGATCATAGAATCACAGAATCACAGATGGTAGAGGTTGGAAGGGACCTCTGTGGGTCATCTAGTCCAACCCCCCTGTCCAAGCAGGGTCACCTACTATAGGCTGTAGAGGACCTTGTTCAGGCGGGTCTTGAATATCTCCGAGAAGGAGACTCCACAACCTCCCTGGGCAGCCTGTTCCAGTGCTCTGTCACCCTCAGAGGGAAGAAGTTCTTCCTCATGTTCAGACGGAACTTCCTGTGCTTCAGTTTGTGCCCGTTGCCCCTTGTCCTGTCACTGGGCACTACTGAAAAGAGCTTGGCCCCATCCTACTGACACCCACCCTGCAGATATTTGTAAGTATATATTAGGTGCCCTCGCAGCCTTCTCTC
The DNA here is from genome assembly GCF_030867145.1 of Opisthocomus hoazin. Taxonomy (NCBI): domain Eukaryota; kingdom Metazoa; phylum Chordata; class Aves; order Opisthocomiformes; family Opisthocomidae; genus Opisthocomus; species Opisthocomus hoazin. The sequence goes on from NW_027448967.1 coordinate 12,667, forward strand.
TTCAGGCTGAACAAGCCCAGCTCCCTTAGCCTCTCCTTATAGGAGAGATGTTCCAGTCCCCTCACCATCCTCGTAGCCCTTCGCTGGACTCTCTCCAGTAGCTCTTCATCTTACTTGAACTGGGGAGCCCAGAACTGAACACAGTTCCAGATGGGGCCTCACCAGGGCAGTGTGAAGGGGAAGAAAATCCTCCCTCGACCTGCTGGCCACACTCCTCCTAATGCATCCCAGGATCCCATTAGCTTTCTTGGCAGCCATGGCATACTGCTTGCTCATGGTTAACCTGTCGTTCACCAGGACAACCACATCCCTCTCCGCACAGCTGCTCTCCAGCAGGTCCACTCCAAGCCTGTACTGATGCATGGGGTTGTTCCTCCCCAGGAGCAGGACTCTGCATTTGCCTTTGTTGAACCGCATCAGGTTCCTCTCTGCCCAACTTTCCAGCCTATCCAGGTCACGCTGAATGGCAGCGCAGCCTTCTGGTGTATATACCACACCTCCCAGTTTGGTGTCATCAGCAAATATGCTGAGGGTACATTCAAACTCTTCATCCAGGTCGTTGATGAAGAAGTGAAACAAGACTGGGCCTAGTACTGACCCCTGAGGGACACCACTAGTTACCGGTCTCCAACTAGACTCAGCGCCGCTGACTACAACCCTCTGAGTTCTGCCATTCAGACAGTTCTCAATCCACTTCACCAACCACTCATCTAGCCCACACTTCCTGAGCTTCCCTAGGAGGATATTATGGGAGACTGTGTCGAAAGCCTTGCTGAAGTCAAGGTAGAAAACATCCACGGCTCTAACTTCATCTAGCCAGCCAGTCATGCCATCGTAGAAAGCTATCAGATTAGTCAGGCATGATTTCCCCTTGGTGAAGCCATGCTGACTACTCCTGATAACCTTCTTTTCCTCCACTTGCTTGATGATGGCCTCCAGGATAAGCTGCTCCATCACCTTTCCCGGGATGGAGGTGAGGCTGACCGGCCTGTAGTTCCCTGGGTCCTCCTTCTTGTCCTTTTAGAAGATTGGAGTGACATTGGCCTTTCTCCAGTCCTCGGGCACCTCTCCTGTCCTCCAGGACCTCTCAAAGATGATGGAGAGTGGCTCAGCAATGACATCTGCCAGCTCCCTCAGCACTTGTGGGTGCATTCCATTGGGGCCCATGGATTTGTGGGTATCCAGATTGTTTAATCGATCCCTCACACAGTCCTCCTCAACCAAGGGAAAGTCGTCCTCTCTCTAGGTTTCTTCTCTTACCTCCAGGGCCTGGGATTCTTGAGGGCCTGCCTTGACACTGAAGACTGAAGCAAAGAAGGCATTCAGTAGCTCTGCCTTCTCTGCATCCTCTGTCACCAGGACACCCACCTCATTCAGCAGCGGCCCCACATTGTCCCTAGCCTTTCTTTTGCTGCTGATGTACTTGAAGAAGCCCTTCTTGTTGTTTTTGACATCCCTTGCCAGCTCCAATTCCAAGTGGGTCTTGGCCTTCCTCGTCACATCCCTGCACGCTCTCACCACGTTTTTGTACTCTTCCCAAGTGGCCTGCCCCTCTTTCCACATTCCACAGACCTTTCTCTTCCAACTGATCTCCACTAGAATCTCCTTGTTCAACCATGCAGGTCTCCTTCCTCCTTTGTTATACTTCTTTCTCAGGGGGATGCACCGCTCCTGAGCGTGGAGGAAGTGACATTTAAACAGCGACCAGCACTCTTGGACCTTCCTGCCTTCGAAAGCCCTGGCCCATGCGATTCTTCCCAGTAGCTCCCTGAAGACGCCAAAGTTAGCCCTTCTGAGGTCCAAGGTTTTGATCCTGCTTATCGCCCTGCTTCCTCCATGCAGGATTCTGAACTCGACCATTCCATGGTCACTGCAGCTGAGTCTACCTCCGACCTTCACAGCCTCCACCAGTCCCTCCTTGTTTCTTAATACAAGGTCCAGCAGAGTGCCTTTCCTTGTGGGTTCCTTCACCACTTGCGTCAGAAAGTTATCATCGATGCTCTGTAGGAACCGCCTGGATTGTGCCTGCCTAGCTGTATGGTCTTCCCAGCTGATGTCAGGGTGGTTGAAGTCCCCATGAGAACCAGGGCCTGTGATTTTGAGGCTGCTTGTAGCTGCCTGTAGAAAGCCTCATCAATTTCCTTCTCCTGGTCAGGTGGCACTGTAATGTCACCCGTGTGAGACTGTCCCTTAATTCTTACCCACAAGCTCTCAACTCGTTCCTCATTTGCCCCCAGGCCAACCTCAATGCATTCCAGTTGCTCCCTCACATATAGAGCAACTCCACCACCTCTCCTTGTTGGCCTGTCTTTCCTAAAGAGTCTGTAGCCATCCATGACAGCATGCCAGTCATGCGAGTTGTCCGACCGCGTTTCTGTGATGGCGACCAAGTCATAGCCGTCCTGCTGTATAATGGCTTCCAGCTCCTCCTGTTTTTGCCCATGCTACGTGCGTTGGTATAGACACACTTGAGCTGGGCAGCAAATCTCACCCCTGACCCTGGCACGCCAAACCTGGGCTCTTCCCTAGTGAGCTGGGTGATGTCCCCTTCCCCCTTTGAACCTCGTTTAAAGCCCTCTCAATGAGCCCCGCCAGCTCTGTTTAAAGCCCTCTCAATAATCCCCACAGCCTGTCCGACCTTCTTCTTGAGAGCCATTCCACATCCTTTTCTGTGTGGCCCCGCTCTGTACCTGCTAGAGGGGTGGGTCTAGCGGCCTGGCTGCTGGCGATGGCAGAAGGGAACACAGGTCATAGGGACCCCGCAGTTGGAAAGACCGAGTGTCTCGGGCCAGCTCCTGGTGGGAGCGCTGTGTGCGTGCGCAGTTCACTAGCGAACCTGAAGCTGGCCTAGCTCTCGAGCAAGAGGACAGAGACCTTTTCAGTCCCGTGGGTGGCATGTGGCTGCAGCCTACCTGACTGATCAGCCCCAGCATTCACAGACCTTACAAGAGGACCAGGCCTGCCAACCACCGGCCACATCTCCACCTGCTGGAGTCAGGAAGGACTTGGAGGTGCTTGACCACGCATACCCCGAGCTGCTTCCCACCTAGGCACGTCCCCTCTGCACTACCTGTTTGGGGGCTGTGGTGATTAGGGACAGGGCTCAGCCAAACAAGCAAAGCTGTCTCTGCCAGAGTGCTCTCCCCAGAATGACCCCAGCTCTTCCTTCACATATTGCTGAAGGGTGCCCACCTCTCACACCATTCCCTCTTAACCACCTGCAAAAATCTGCTGCTGGCATCACAGAGTATCCACAGAAGACAAGTGACGTTCTCCAAGGCCATCTTCTGCCTGCTCTAAGCAGATATCGGGCACCACCTTCAGGTCAATTTTTGAAAACCAAAGCAGCGTGGAGTGCGGTTTGTTTGGGGACGTCTTCTAGTGCCTATGAAGCCATGCTGCTTCCAATTGCACGTCTGTGGCCACGCATAGCAGGCAGTGCGACTGCCCGCACCAGTGTTGGCCCAGAAGAGCAATGTAGCTGGTAGACCTTCAGTCTCAACCTGCCATCTGGTTCACCTCCGTTTCTGTCTTGTCTCCTGTCTCTCAGTGCTCTTCCCTCTGCCAGGCACTCTTCCCAGTCACTCCATCACCTGCCAGTGCCTTTCGCTGTTCTCGTGTTTCGATGGCAGGTGGTACCTTGAAAGCACTGTCCCAGCCATGGGACCTGCACCTATTTCTCTCCTTTCTCCTCTGTGTGCTCTGGCTGCGTGACACTTTCTTTGACCTCAGAGGCCCTTTGTGCCTGGCTCTCTCCTGCTGCTAAAGCCTGTTCCTGCAAGAGAAGAGGCAATTAGTTGGTGTCTCCTCCCTGCTATCTCACCTGCATCTCCCTGGCCTGGGCAGCTGGTGGGAACTGTCACCATCAGCCCCAGCTGTCCTAGAAGTCCTCTCCTGGCTCTGGGTGTGCTTGGCATCGAACGTGGTTCCTGAAGGAGAAGAGCAAAACTCCAAGTAACTCCTGGGCACCAACCTGCTGGGAGAGCTCATTTGAAGGCAGGTTGGCAGCAAGCCCCAAGGCTGCTCCAGGGGTGCTCCCTGTCCCGAGCTCAGCCACAGGTCCCACACCCGGCTCTCTTGTTACCAAGAGGGATTTGCTTGCATTTTCCTTTTCTTGTAATTCGTGCGTGGGTGCTGGGAAAAGAGGCAGCAGAAGGACGCACTGGCTAAAACCCCTTCTTACTGCCAGCCATAAAGGTGCCTCTCGCCTGGGAGCACGAGAAGGACCCCGTGTTACCACTCTCCATTCCTTACAGGCAGTCTGAAGACTATTCACATATTCATTTTCATACACCACCAAAGTTTTAGCCTCATGTCCCAGCAGTTTGTTTAGAAAAACGTACAATTTAAAAACGTTTTAGAATATCAAGACACCATCTGAAGTCTCCGGCGATGTCTGAAATGTTTTGAGTTGGCTTTGTCCTGTTTCCTTAGATGCTGAAATATAAGTTAGAACAGCACCACACTCGATCACTTCTCTTTTTTTCACATGTCACACAGTGGAATAGAGATGAGAGATCTCCCAGGGAAGTGACAAAAAAGCGGGCCCTGAGCTGGAAGCCACGTGTAGCTGTGTCAGCATGGCACTGTGCTCAGAGCTAAAATCAGTACAATACATAGGCAACCAAGCAGCTCTTTCTGCAAGGTACAATTCCATGTCATACTGACAGAAGTAGATCGTGAGAGTGCCTTGCAATTCTTAAAATGCACAATATTGCATGGCATAGACATGTCTGTTGTCTTTGCCTGCAGCAGAAGGCTGGAGTGGAAGGAAGACACAGAGGAGACTCCTCACAGAGTCAACATGGAATGAGTAAGAAGAGGGGAAAAAAAGTCCCAGAAGCAAAGGTCAAACACATCACCAAGGCATTAAGCTTATTAGCTTGCGGTGCGGTACAGACTGCTTGTTTTCTTTAATAACACTTGATTTTGATTGTGATAAACCACAATACAAACCAAAACACCATACAGCAGTCAATGCAATAAAAAATACAGTACGTACAATAAACGCAACGCCAGGCCCTGCAATACATACCATGCAACTCAACACATACGATACGTACAATACAACACATGCATTGCAATAATGCCGTAGCATGACATACAACACAATATAGGATACAACACCAGCACCACAACACAACACGCACAGCACATACAATAGAAAATACAACACACGCATCACATACAACACATGCTACAGCATACACTGTGTACTGCATACAGTCAAATGCATACAGTACTAAAGACAATACAAACCAAAATACAATGCCTACAACACAAACACAGGATATAGACAAGGCAATCTACGCCACACCATACAACACCGTATCATCCAATACCATACAACACACAGTAGGCACCACACGATAAACAATACAATACCGACACAGCATGCAGTACATACAATGCCTGCATACAGTACAGTGCATACCCTAACCTTCATCAAATAGAATACAATAGATACAGTGCAGAACATAAAATACAATACACCATATACCATACGTGACAGACAATGCAATGCATACTAGACAATACAAATCCCAGTAGTCGAGAAAATACAGTACAAGAAACACCATTCCATATATTCTGTACAAAATAATACATAAAATACCTACAATAAAAGCAATGCCTTACTGTACAATACATTAAAGAGAACACGTAAAATACATTATGACACATAAAATACATAAAATGCAATACAAAATGCAGTGTAACATTATACCATACAATACCATACCATACAATAGATTACATACAGTACAATATAATACAAACTACAATACAAAGAATACAATAAAAACCAGCAGACCATACCATAGAATACAATAAACCCCATACTGTATATACCATACAGCACATGCAATACTTACGAAAAATAAATACCATGCCGTGCAATAGAATACATACAGAAAATGCCATACCATAAAATAAAGCGCAAAATTCACTCAGCCTTCTCTCCCTAGACTCAGCTTTGTGCCTGTGGATGGAGGCTGCCCATGCTTCACAGACTCCCATGCCCCATGGGCCAAGTGCCCACCCCTCCTCTGCCACTCCTTGGTACACTTCATGCTTCACACTTCTGATCTTCAGAGCACTGCACCAATATTAACTAATCTTCTCTCAAATTTCTTTTACCTTCTTCCACATACGCTTCCTGTGTTGTTGCCTCATGAAGATGTCTTTGGCCTGCTCTTGTCCCTGAATTGTTATTTTTTTACTTTGAATTTGATATGTTATATAATCTGTGGGGTTGATCCCGGGGTTTGATTTATCTCGAAGATCTCAAAATGCAATCCAGCCTTACAATCGATCTATAACAAATGAAGGACTATCTTGACATTGCAATAATAGATAAAACAGACTGTCTGAAAGAGGCTTGTGTGCAGCTTGGGTATTTGAGAGGACTAGACTGAAGAAATTCAGAACTGTCATAACATGACTGCACTAACTTTTCTGGTAATTGTCTGAACCAGTATCAACTAAATTTTGAAAAAAAAAAGCATGTTGGAGGTTGATCATAGAATCACAGAATCACAGATGGTAGAGGTTGGAAGGGACCTCTGTGGGTCATCTAGTCCAACCCCCCTGCCCAAGCAGGGTCACCTACTATAGGCTGTAGAGGACCTTGTTCAGGCGGGTCTTGAATATCTCCGAGAAGGAGACTCCACAACCTCCCTGGGCAGCCTATTCCAGTGCTCTGTCACCCTCAGAGGGAAGAAGTTCTTCCTCATGTTCAGACGGAACTTCCTGTGCTTCAGTTTGTGCCCGTTGCCCCTTGTCCTGTCACTGGGCACTACTGAAAAGAGCTTGGCCCCATCCTACTGACACCCACCCTGCAGATATTTGTAAGTATATATTAGGTGCCCTCGCAGCCTTCTCTCTTCAGGCTGAACAAGCCCAGCTCCCTTAGCCTCTCCTTATAGGAGAGATGTTCCAGTCCCCTCACCATCCTCGTAGCCCTTCGCTGGACTCTCTCCAGTAGCTCTTCATCTTACTTGAACTGGGGAGCCCAGAACTGAACACAGTTCCAGATGGGGCCTCACCAGGGCAGTGTGAAGGGGAAGAAAATCCTCCCTCGACCTGCTGGCCACACTCCTCCTAATGCATCCCAGGATCCCATTAGCTTTCTTGGCAGCCATGGCATACTGCTTGCTCATGGTTAACCTGTCGTTCACCAGGACAACCACATCCCTCTCCGCACAGCTGCTCTCCAGCAGGTCCACTCCAAGCCTGTACTGATGCATGGGGTTGTTCCTCCCCAGGAGCAGGACTCTGCATTTGCCTTTGTTGAACCGCATCAGGTTCCTCTCTGCCCAACTTTCCAGCCTATCCAGGTCACGCTGAATGGCAGCGCAGCCTTCTGGTGTATATACCACACCTCCCAGTTTGGTGTCATCAGCAAATATGCTGAGGGTACATTCAAACTCTTCATCCAGGTCGTTGATGAAGAAGTGAAACAAGACTGGGCCTAGTACTGACCCCTGAGGGACACCACTAGTTACCGGTCTCCAACTAGACTCAGCGCCGCTGACTACAACCCTCTGAGTTCTGCCATTCAGACAGTTCTCAATCCACTTCACCAACCACTCATCTAGCCCACACTTCCTGAGCTTCCCTAGGAGGATATTATGGGAGACTGTGTCGAAAGCCTTGCTGAAGTCAAGGTAGAAAACATCCACGGCTCTAACTTCATCTAGCCAGCCAGTCATGCCATCGTAGAAAGCTATCAGATTAGTCAGGCATGAGTTCCCCTTGGTGAAGCCATGCTGACTACTCCTGATAACCTTCTTTTCCTCCACTTGCTTGATGATGGCCTCCAGGATAAGCTGCTCCATCACCTTTCCCGGGATGGAGGTGAGGCTGACCGGCCTGTAGTTCCCTGGGTCCTCCTTCTTGTCCTTTTAGAAGATTGGAGTGACATTGGCCTTTCTCCAGTCCTCGGGCACCTCTCCTGTCCTCCAGGACCTCTCAAAGATGATGGAGAGTGGCTCAGCAATGACATCTGCCAGCTCCCTCAGCACTTGTGGGTGCATTCCATTGGGGCCCATGGATTTGTGGGTATCCAGATTGTTTAATCGATCCCTCACACAGTCCTCCTCAACCAAGGGAAAGTCGTCCTCTCTCTAGGTTTCTTCTCTTACCTCCAGGGCCTGGGATTCTTGAGGGCCTGCCTTGACACTGAAGACTGAAGCAAAGAAGGCATTCAGTAGCTCTGCCTTCTCTGCATCCTCTGTCACCAGGACACCCACCTCATTCAGAAGCGGCCCCACATTGTCCCTAGCCTTTCTTTTGCTGCTGATGTACTTGAAGAAGCCCTTCTTGTTGTTCTTGACATCCCTTGCCAGCTCCAATTCCAAGTGGGTCTTGGCCTTCCTCGTCACATCCCTGCACGCTCTCACCACGTTTTTGTACTCTTCCCAAGTGGCCTGCCCCTCTTTCCACATTCCACGGACCTTTCTCTTCCACCTGATCTCCACTAGAATCTCCTTGTACAACGATGCAGGTCTCCTTCCTCCTTTGTTATACTTCTTTCTCAGGGGGATGCACCGCTCCTGAGCGTGGAGGAAGTGACATTTAAACAGCGACCAGCACTCTTGGACCTTCCTGCCTTCGAAAGCCCTGGCCCATGCGATTCTTCCCAGTAGCTCCCTGAAGACGCCAAATTTAGCCCTTCTGAGGTCCAAGGTTTTGATCCTGCTTATCGCCCTGCTTCCTCCATGCAGGATTCTGAACTCGACCATTCCATGGTCACTGCAGCTGAGTCTACCTCCGACCTTCACAGCCTCCACCAGTCCCTCCTTGTTTCTTAATACAAGGTCCAGCAGAGTGCCTTTCCTTGTGGGTTCCTTCACCACTTGCGTCAGAAAGTTATCGTCGATGCTCTGTAGGAACCGCCTGGATTGTGCCTGCCTAGCTGTATGGTCTTCCCAGCTGATGTCAGGGTGGTTGAAGTCCCCATGAGAACCAGGGCCTGTGATTTTGAGGCTGCTTGTAGCTGCCTGTAGAAAGCCTCATCAATTTCCTTCTCCTGGTCAGGTGGCACTGTAATGTCACCCGTGTGAGACTGTCCCTTAATTCTTACCCACAAGCTCTCAACTCGTTCCTCATTTGCCCCCAGGCCAACCTCAATGCATTCCAGTTGCTCCCTCACATATAGAGCAACTCCACCACCTCTCCTTGTTGGCCTGTCTTTCCTAAAGAGTCTGTAGCCATCCATGACAGCATGCCAGTCATGCGAGTTGTCCGACCGCGTTTCTGTGATGGCGACCAAGTCATAGCCGTCCTGCTGTATAATGGCTTCCAGCTCCTCCTGTTTTTGCCCATGCTACGTGCGTTGGTATAGACACACTTGAGCTGGGCAGCAAATCTCACCCCTGACCCTGGCACGCCAAACCTGGGCTCTTCCCTAGTGAGCTGGGTGATGTCCCCTTCCCCCTTTGAACCTCGTTTAAAGCCCTCTCAATGAGCCCCGCCAGCTCTGTTTAAAGCCCTCTCAATAATCCCCACAGCCTGTCCGACCTTCTTCTTGAGAGCCATTCCACATCCTTTTCTGTGTGGCCCCGCTCTGTACCTGCTAGAGGGGTGGGTCTAGCGGCCTGGCTGCTGGCGATGGCAGAAGGGAACACAGGTCATAGGGACCCCGCAGTTGGAAAGACCGAGTGTCTCGGGCCAGCTCCTGGTGGGAGCGCTGTGTGCGTGCGCAGTGCACTAGCGAACCTGAAGCTGGCCTAGCTCTCGAGCAAGAGGACAGAGACCTTTTCAGTCCCGTGGGTGGCATGTGGCTGCAGCCTACCTGACTGATCAGCCCCAGCATTCACAGACCTTACAAGAGGACCAGGCCTGCCAACCACCGGCCACATCTCCACCTGCTGGAGTCAGGAAGGACTTGGAGGTGCTTGACCACGCATACCCCGAGCTGCTTCCCACCTAGGCACGTCCCCTCTGCACTACCTGTTTGGGGGCTGTGGTGATTAGGGACAGGGCTCAGCCAAACAAGCAAAGCTGTCTCTGCCAGAGTGCTCTCCCCAGAATGACCCCAGCTCTTCCTTCACATATTGCTGAAGTGTGCCCACCTCTCACACCATTCCCTCTTAACCACCTGCAAAAATCTGCTGCTGGCATCACAGAGTATCCACAGAAGACAAGTGACGTTCTCCAAGGCCATCTTCTGCCTGCTCTAAGCAGATATCGGGCACCACCTTCAGGTCAATTTTTGAAAACCAAAGCAGCGTGGAGTGCGGTTTGTTTGGGGACGTCTTCTAGTGCCTATGAAGCCATGCTGCTTCCAATTGCACGTCTGTGGCCACGCATAGCGGGCAGTGCGACTGCCCGCACCAGTGTTGGCCCAGAAGAGCAATGTAGCTGGTAGACCTTCAGTCTCAACCTGCCATCTGGTTCACCTCCGTTTCTGTCTTGTCTCCTGTCTCTCAGTGCTCTTCCCTCTGCCAGGCACTCTTCCCAGTCACTCCATCACCTGCCAGTGCCTTTCGCTGTTCTCGTGTTTCGATGGCAGGTGGTACCTTGAAAGCACTGTCCCAGCCATGGGACCTGCACCTATTTCTCTCCTTTCGCCTCTTTGTGCTCTGGCTGCGTGACACTTTCTTTGACCTCAGAGGCCCTTTGTGCCTGGCTCTCTCCTGCTGCTAAAGCCTGTTCCTGCAAGAGAAGAGGCAATTAGTTGGTGTCTCCTCCCTGCTATCTCACCTGCATCTCCCTGGCCTGGGCAGCTGGTGGGAACTGTCACCATCAGCCCCAGCTGTCCTAGAAGTCCTCTCCTGGCTCTGGGTGTGCTTGGCATCGAACGTGGTTCCTGAAGGAGAAGAGCAAAACTCCAAGTAACTCCTGGGCACCAACCTGCTGGGAGAGCTCATTTGAAGGCAGGTTGGCAGCAAGCCCCAAGGCTGCTCCAGGGGTGCTCCCTGTCCCGAGCTCAGCCACAGGTCCCACACCCGGCTCTCTTGTTACCAAGAGGGATTTGCTTGCATTTTCCTTTTCTTGTAATTCGTGCGTGGGTGCTGGGAAAAGAGGCAGCAGAAGGACGCACTGGCTAAAACCCCTTCTTACTGCCAGCCATAAAGGTGCCTCTCGCCTGGGAGCACGAGAAGGACCCCGTGTTACCACTCTCCATTCCTTACAGGCAGTCTGAAGACTGTTCACATATTCATTTTCATACACCACCAAAGTTTTAGCCTCATGTCCCAGCAGTTTGTTTAGAAAAACGTACAATTTAAAAACGTTTTAGAATATCAAGACACCATCTGAAGTCTCCAGCGATGTCTGAAATGTTTTGAGTTGGCTTTGTCCTGTTTCCTTAGATGCTGAAATATAAGTTAGAACAGCACCACACTCGATCACTTCTCTTTTTTTCACATGTCACACAGTGGAATAGAGATGAGAGATCTCCCAGGGAAGTGACAAAAAAGCGGGCCCTGAGCTGGAAGCCACGTGTAGCTGTGTCAGCATGGCACTGTGCTCAGAGCTAAAATCAGTACAATACATAGGCAACCAAGCAGCTCTTTCTGCAAGGTACAATTCCATGTCATACTGACAGAAGTAGATCGTGAGAGTGCCTTGCAATTCTTAAAATGCACAATATTGCATGGCATAGACATGTCTGTTGTCTTTGCCTGCAGCAGAAGGCTGGAGTGGAAGGAAGACACAGAGGAGACTCCTCACAGAGTCAACATGGAATGAGTAAGAAGAGGGGAAAAAAAGTCCCAGAAGCAAAGGTCAAACACATCACCAAGGCATTAAGCTTATTAGCTTGCGGTGCGGTACAGACTGCTTGTTTTCTTTAATAACACTTGATTTTGATTGTGATAAACCACAATACAAACCAAAACACCATACAGCAGTCAATGCAATAAAAAATACAGTACGTACAATAAACGCAACGCCAGGCCCTGCAATACATACCATGCAACTCAACACATACGATACGTACAATACAACACATGCATTGCAATAATGCCGTAGCATGACATACAACACAATATAGGATACAACACCAGCACCACAACACAACACGCACAGCACATACAATAGAAAATACAACACACGCATCACATACAACACATGCTACAGCATACACTGTGTACTGCATACAGTCAAATGCATACAGTACTAAAGACAATACAAACCAAAATACAATGCCTACAACACAAACACAGGATATAGACAAGGCAATCTACGCCACACCATACAACACCGTATCATCCAATACCATACAACACACAGTAGGCACCACACGATAAACAATACAATACCGACACAGCATGCAGTACATACAATGCCTGCATACAGTACAGTGCATACCCTAACCTTCATCAAATAGAATACAATAGATACAGTGCAGAACATAAAATACAATACACCATATACCATACGTGACAGACAATGCAATGCATACTAGACAATACAAATCCCAGTAGTCAAGAAAATACAGTACAAGAAACACCATTCCATATATTCTGTACAAAATAATACATAAAATACCTACAATAAAAGCAATGCCTTACTGTACAATACATTAAAGAGAACACGTAAAATACATTATGACACATAAAATACATAAAATGCAATACAAAATGCAGTGTAACATTATACCATACAATACCATACCATACAATAGATTACATACAGTACAATATAATACAAACTACAATACAAAGAATACAATAAAAACCAGCAGACCATACCATAGAATACAATAAACCCCATACTGTATATACCATACAGCACATGCAATACTTACGAAAAATAAATACCATGCCGTGCAATAGAATACATACAGAAAATGCCATACCATAAAATAAAGCGCAAAATTCACTCAGCCTTCTCTCCCTAGACTCAGCTTTGTGCCTGTGGATGGAGGCTGCCCATGCTTCACAGACTCCCATGCCCCATGGGCCAAGTGCCCACCCCTCCTCTGCCACTCCTTGGTACACTTCATGCTTCACACTTCTGATCTTCAGAGCACTGCACCAATATTAACTAATCTTCTCTCAAATTTCTTTTACCTTCTTCCACATACGCTTCCTGTGTTGTTGCCTCATGAAGATGTCTTTGGCCTGCTCTTGTCCCTGAATTGTTATTTTTTTACTTTGAATTTGATATGTTATATAATCTGTGGGGTTGATCCCGGGGTTTGATTTATCTCGAAGATCTCAAAATGCAATCCAGCCTTACAATCGATCTATAACAAATGAAGGACTATCTTGACATTGCAATAATAGATAAAACAGACTGTCTGAAAGAGGCTTGTGTGCAGCTTGGGTATTTGAGAGGACTAGACTGAAGAAATTCAGAACTGTCATAACATGACTGCACTAACTTTTCTGGTAATTGTCTGAACCAGTATCAACTAAATTTTGAAAAAAAAAAGCATGTTGGAGGTTGATCATAGAATCACAGAATCACAGATGGTAGAGGTTGGAAGGGACCTCTGTGGGTCATCTAGTCCAACCCCCCTGCCCAAGCAGGGTCACCTACTATAGGCTGTAGAGGACCTTGTTCAGGCGGGTCTTGAATATCTCCGAGAAGGAGACTCCACAACCTCCCTGGGCAGCCTATTCCAGTGCTCTGTCACCCTCAGAGGGAAGAAGTTCTTCCTCATGTTCAGACGGAACTTCCTGTGCTTCAGTTTGTGCCCGTTGCCCCTTGTCCTGTCACTGGGCACTACTGAAAAGAGCTTGGCCCCATCCTACTGACACCCACCCTGCAGATATTTGTAAGTATATATTAGGTGCCCTCGCAGCCTTCTCTCTTCAGGCTGAACAAGCCCAGCTCCCTTAGCCTCTCCTTATAGGAGAGATGTTCCAGTCCCCTCACCATCCTCGTAGCCCTTCGCTGGACTCTCTCCAGTAGCTCTTCATCTTACTTGAACTGGGGAGCCCAGAACTGAACACAGTTCCAGATGGGGCCTCACCAGGGCAGTGTGAAGGGGAAGAAAATCCTCCCTCGACCTGCTGGCCACACTCCTCCTAATGCATCCCAGGATCCCATTAGCTTTCTTGGCAGCCATGGCATACTGCTTGCTCATGGTTAACCTGTCGTTCACCAGGACAACCACATCCCTCTCCGCACAGCTGCTCTCCAGCAGGTCCACTCCAAGCCTGTACTGATGCATGGGGTTGTTCCTCCCCAGGAGCAGGACTCTGCATTTGCCTTTGTTGAACCGCATCAGGTTCCTCTCTGCCCAACTTTCCAGCCTATCCAGGTCACGCTGAATGGCAGCGCAGCCTTCTGGTGTATATACCACACCTCCCAGTTTGGTGTCATCAGCAAATATGCTGAGGGTACATTCAAACTCTTCATCCAGGTCGTTGATGAAGAAGTGAAACAAGACTGGGCCTAGTACTGACCCCTGAGGGACACCACTAGTTACCGGTCTCCAACTAGACTCAGCGCCGCTGACTACAACCCTCTGAGTTCTGCCATTCAGACAGTTCTCAATCCACTTCACCAACCACTCATCTAGCCCACACTTCCTGAGCTTCCCTAGGAGGATATTATGGGAGACTGTGTCGAAAGCCTTGCTGAAGTCAAGGTAGAAAACATCCACGGCTCTAACTTCATCTAGCCAGCCAGTCATGCCATCGTAGAAAGCTATCAGATTAGTCAGGCATGAGTTCCCCTTGGTGAAGCCATGCTGACTACTCCTGATAACCTTCTTTTCCTCCACTTGCTTGATGATGGCCTCCAGGATAAGCTGCTCCATCACCTTTCCCGGGATGGAGGTGAGGCTGACCGGCCTGTAGTTCCCTGGGTCCTCCTTCTTGTCCTTTTAGAAGATTGGAGTGACATTGGCCTTTCTCCAGTCCTCGGGCACCTCTCCTGTCCTCCAGGACCTCTCAAAGATGATGGAGAGTGGCTCAGCAATGACATCTGCCAGCTCCCTCAGCACTTGTGGGTGCATTCCATTGGGGCCCATGGATTTGTGGGTATCCAGATTGTTTAATCGATCCCTCACACAGTCCTCCTCAACCAAGGGAAAGTCGTCCTCTCTCTAGGTTTCTTCTCTTACCTCCAGGGCCTGGGATTCTTGAGGGCCTGCCTTGACACTGAAGACTGAAGCAAAGAAGGCATTCAGTAGCTCTGCCTTCTCTGCATCCTCTGTCACCAGGACACCCACCTCATTCAGAAGCGGCCCCACATTGTCCCTAGCCTTTCTTTTGCTGCTGATGTACTTGAAGAAGCCCTTCTTGTTGTTCTTGACATCCCTTGCCAGCTCCAATTCCAAGTGGGTCTTGGCCTTCCTCGTCACATCCCTGCACGCTCTCACCACGTTTTTGTACTCTTCCCAAGTGGCCTGCCCCTCTTTCCACATTCCACGGACCTTTCTCTTCCACCTGATCTCCACTAGAATCTCCTTGTACAACGATGCAGGTCTCCTTCCTCCTTTGTTATACTTCTTTCTCAGGGGGATGCACCGCTCCTGAGCGTGGAGGAAGTGACATTTAAACAGCGACCAGCACTCTTGGACCTTCCTGCCTTCGAAAGCCCTGGCCCATGCGATTCTTCCCAGTAGCTCCCTGAAGACGCCAAATTTAGCCCTTCTGAGGTCCAAGGTTTTGATCCTGCTTATCGCCCTTCTTCCTCCATGCAGGATTCTGAACTCGACCATTCCATGGTCACTGCAGCTGAGTCTACCTCCGACCTTCACAGCCTCCACCAGTCCCTCCTTGTTTGTTAATACAAGGTCCAGCAGAGTGCCTTTCCTTGTGGGTTCCTTCACCACTTGCGTCAGAAAGTTATCGTCGATGCTCTGTAGGAACCGCCTGGATTGTGCCTGCCTAGCTGTATGGTCTTCCCAGCTGATGTCAGGGTGGTTGAAGTCCCCATGAGAACCAGGGCCTGTGATTTTGAGGCTGCTTGTAGCTGCCTGTAGAAAGCCTCATCAATTTCCTTCTCCTGGTCAGGTGGCACTGTAATGTCACCCGTGTGAGACTGTCCCTTAATTCTTACCCACAAGCTCTCAACTCGTTCCTCATTTGCCCCCAGGCCAACCTCAATGCATTCCAGTTGCTCCCTCACATATAGAGCAACTCCACCACCTCTCCTTGTTGGCCTGTCTTTCCTAAAGAGTCTGTAGCCATCCATGACAGCATGCCAGTCATGCGAGTTGTCCGACCGCGTTTCTGTGATGGCGACCAAGTCATAGCCGTCCTGCTGTATAATGGCTTCCAGCTCCTCCTGTTTTTGCCCATGCTACGTGCGTTGGTATAGACACACTTGAGCTGGGCAGCAAATCTCACCCCTGACCCTGGCACGCCAAACCTGGGCTCTTCCCTAGTGAGCTGGGTGATGTCCCCTTCCCCCTTTGAACCTCGTTTAAAGCCCTCTCAATGAGCCCCGCCAGCTCTGTTTAAAGCCCTCTCAATAATCCCCACAGCCTGTCCGACCTTCTTCTTGAGAGCCATTCCACATCCTTTTCTGTGTGGCCCCGCCCTGTACCTGCTAGAGGGGTGGGTCTAGCGGCCTGGCTGCTGGCGATGGCAGAAGGGAACACAGGTCATAGGGACCCCGCAGTTGGAAAGACCGAGTGTCTCGGGCCAGCTCCTGGTGGGAGCGCTGTGTGCGTGCGCAGTGCACTAGCGAACCTGAAGCTGGCCTAGCTCTCGAGCAAGAGGACAGAGACCTTTTCAGTCCCGTGGGTGGCATGTGGCTGCAGCCTACCTGACTGATCAGCCCCAGCATTCACAGACCTTACAAGAGGACCAGGCCTGCCAACCACCGGCCACATCTCCACCTGCTGGAGTCAGGAAGGACTTGGAGGTGCTTGACCACGCATACCCCGAGCTGCTTCCCACCTAGGCACGTCCCCTCTGCACTACCTGTTTGGGGGCTGTGGTGATTAGGGACAGGGCTCAGCCAAACAAGCAAAGCTGTCTCTGCCAGAGTGCTCTCCCCAGAATGACCCCAGCTCTTCCTTCACATATTGCTGAAGTGTGCCCACCTCTCACACCATTCCCTCTTAACCACCTGCAAAAATCTGCTGCTGGCATCACAGAGTATCCACAGAAGACAAGTGACGTTCTCCAAGGCCATCTTCTGCCTGCTCTAAGCAGATATCGGGCACCACCTTCAGGTCAATTTTTGAAAACCAAAGCAGCGTGGAGTGCGGTTTGTTTGGGGACGTCTTCTAGTGCCTATGAAGCCATGCTGCTTCCAATTGCACGTCTGTGGCCACGCATAGCGGGCAGTGCGACTGCCCGCACCAGTGTTGGCCCAGAAGAGCAATGTAGCTGGTAGACCTTCAGTCTCAACCTGCCATCTGGTTCACCTCCGTTTCTGTCTTGTCTCCTGTCTCTCAGTGCTCTTCCCTCTGCCAGGCACTCTTCCCAGTCACTCCATCACCTGCCAGTGCCTTTCGCTGTTGTCGTTCTTCGATGGCAGGTGGTACCTTGAAAGCACTGTCCCAGCCATGGGACCTGCACCTATTTCTCTCCTTTCGCCTCTTTGTGCTCTGGCTGCGTGACACTTTCTTTGACCTAAGAGGCCCTTTGTGCCTGGCTCTCTCCTGCTGCTAAAGCCTGTTCCTGCAAGAGAAGAGGCAATTAGTTGGTGTCTCCTCCCTGCTATCTCACCTGCATCTCCCTGGCCTGGGCAGCTGGTGGGAACTGTCACCATCAGCCCCAGCTGTCCTAGAAGTCCTCTCCTGGCTCTGGGTGTGCTTGGCATCGAACGTGGTTCCTGAAGGAGAAGAGCAAAACTCCAAGTAACTCCTGGGCACCAACCTGCTGGGAGAGCTCATTTGAAGGCAGGTTGGCAGCAAGCCCCAAGGCTGCTCCAGGGGTGCTCCCTGTCCCGAGCTCAGCCACAGGTCCCACACCCGGCTCTCTTGTTACCAAGAGGGATTTGCTTGCATTTTCCTTTTCTTGTAATTCGTGCGTGGGTGCTGGGAAAAGAGGCAGCAGAAGGACGCACTGGCTAAAACCCCTTCTTACTGCCAGCCATAAAGGTGCCTCTCGCCTGGGAGCACGAGAAGGACCCCGTGTTACCACTCTCCATTCCTTACAGGCAGTCTGAAGACTATTCACATATTCATTTTCATACACCACCAAAGTTTTAGCCTCATGTCCCAACAGTTTGTTTAGAAAAACGTACAATTTAAAAACGTTTTAGAATATCAAGACACCATCTGAAGTCTCCGGCGATGTCTGAAATGTTTTGAGTTGGCTTTGTCCTGTTTCCTTAGATGCTGAAATATAAGTTAGAACAGCACCACACTCGATCACTTCTCTTTTTTTCACATGTCACACAGTGGAATAGAGATGAGAGATCTCCCAGGGAAGTGACAAAAAAGCGGGCCCTGAGCTGGAAGCCACGTGTAGCTGTGTCAGCATGGCACTGTGCTCAGAGCTAAAATCAGTACAATACATAGGCAACCAAGCAGCTCTTTCTGCAAGGTACAATTCCATGTCATACTGACAGAAGTAGATCGTGAGAGTGCCTTGCAATTCTTAAAATGCACAATATTGCATGGCATAGACATGTCTGTTGTCTTTGCCTGCAGCAGAAGGCTGGAGTGGAAGGAAGACACAGAGGGGACTCCTCACAGAGTCAACATGGAATGAGTAAGAAGAGGGGAAAAAAAGTCCCAGAAGCAAAGGTCAAACACATCACCAAGGCATTAAGCTTATTAGCTTGCGGTGCGGTACAGACTGCTTGTTTTCTTTAATAACACTTGATTTTGATTGTGATAAACCACAATACAAACCAAAACACCATACAGCAGTCAATGCAATAAAAAATACAGTACGTACAAGAAACGCAACGCCAGGCCCTGCAATACATACCATGCAACTCAACACATACGATACGTACAATACAACACATGCATTGCAATAATGCCGTAGCATGACATACAACACAATATAGGATACAACACCAGCACCACAACACAACACGCACAGCACATACAATAGAAAATACAACACACGCATCACATACAACACATGCTACAGCATACACTGTGTACTGCATACAGTCAAATGCATACAGTACTAAAGACAATACAAACCAAAATACAATGCCTACAACACAAACACAGGATATAGACAAGGCAATCTACGCCACACCATACAACACCGTATCATCCAATACCATACAACACACAGTAGGCACCACATGATAAACAATACAATACCGACACAGCATGCAGTACATACAATGCCTGCATACAGTACAGTGCATATCCTAACCTTCATCAAATAGAATACAATAGATACAGTGCAGAACATAAAATACAATACACCATATACCATACGTGACAGACAATGCAATGCATACTAGACAATACAAATCCCAGTAGTCGAGAAAATACAGTACAAGAAACACCATTCCATATATTCTGTACAAAATAATACATAAAATACCTACAATAACATCAATGCCTTACTGTACAATACATTAAAGAGAACACGTAAAATACATTATGACACATAAAATACATAAAATGCAATACAAAATGCAGTGTAACATTATACCATACAATACCATACCATACAATAGATAACATACAGTACAATATAATACAAACTACAATACAAAGAATACAATAAAAACCAGCAGACCATACCATAGAATACAATAAACCCCATACTGTATATACCATACAGCACATGCAATACTTACGAAAAATAAATACCATGCCATGCAATAGAATACATACAGAAAATGCCATACCATAAAATAAAGCGCAAAATTCACTCAGCCTTCTCTCCCTAGACTCAGCTTTGTGCCTGTGGATGGAGGCTGCCCATGCTTCACAGACTCCCATGCCCCATGGGCCAAGTGCCCACCCCTCCTCTGCCACTCCTTGGTACACTTCATGCTTCACACTTCTGATCTTCAGAGCACTGCACCCATATTAACTAATCTTCTCTCAAATTTCTTTTACCTTCTTCCACATACGCTTCCTGTGTTGTTGCCTCATGAAGATGTCTTTGGCCTGCTCTTGTCCCTGAATTGTTATTTTTTTACTTTGAATTTGATATGTTATATAATCTGTGGGGTTGATCCCGGGGTTTGATTTATCTTGAAGATCTCAAAATGCAATCCAGCCTTACAATCGATCTATAACAAATGAAGGACTATCTTGACATTGCAATAATAGATAAAACAGACTGTCTGAAAGAGGCTTGTGTGCAGCTTGGGTATTTGAGAGGACTAGACTGAAGAAATTCAGAACTGTCATAACATGACTGCACTAACTTTTCTGGTAATTGTCTGAACCAGTATCAACTAAATTTTGAAAAAAAAAAAAAGCATGTTGGAGGTTGATCATAGAATCACAGAATCACAGATGGTAGAGGTTGGAAGGGACCTCTGTGGGTCATCTAGTCCAACCCCCCTGCCCAAGCAGGGTCACCTACTATAGGCTGTAGAGGACCTTGTTCAGGCGGGTCTTGAATATCTCCGAGA